>NW_028275170.1:0-73209 GCF_013281855.1 Momordica charantia | reverse complement strand
TAATTGGTAAAACTTACTAAGTTCCCGTGTTTTCGAGGTGCAAGATGCACCTCAAGGCGAGAAGCCTTTGATCTCCTTAAGGAGAGAGGTGATAAAAAGGCGACGCCTGAGTGAAGAAAGGCGAATCTTTTACATATATATATGAAATGCCAAAGTTATAAAAAATTAATAAGATTCAACAATAAATATATCAAATAAAATAAAGAAAAGAGCCCTTGAGAAGGAAGAAAGAGATAAATAAAGAAAAGAAGTAAAAATATTAACTTACATCTTTTAAAACATTAAATCATTAAAAAAATAATTTAATATTTAATTAAAAGTTCACTTAATTAAGAAAAAAAAAAATAAAAATCTTAAAAGCTTTTATATGGTAAAATGAAATGGCAATAACCATTTAAGCTGCCATATGTTATTTGTCACCATGCATGCACTAAATGTTCTTGAAAATAATACCATGCATGACCCTCCTTTAATACTTCTTGAAAAGTAATTCTGCCTTTTGCTTTTCTCACTCTTTTCTTATTTTTCTTCTCTTTGCATCTTAATCTTCTTCTTCCTAATTTCGACTCTTCTTCCTTCACTCTTCTACTTTTTATTTTTCTTCGACTCTTCATTCTTCTTCCATCCTAATGTTTTTTCTTTTTAATTTCGACGATCGACGGAGGCAAACAGTTGCTGGCAAAGACAAAGAAGGCGAACAAAAGACAAAGAAGAAAGAAATTGTCAAAAATAATTGCAAGGGTGGGATAATTTTTTTAGGATTTTTCATTTGAGGTGAGCTTTTGTGCACCCGCCTTAAACGAGGCGATCGCCTTGCCTCAGGCAAGAGGCGTGCCAAGGCGCTCGCCTGGGCACCTTGCAAGGAGCACCTGGGCGAAATCGCCTCGCCTCTTGCCGGAGGCGAGCGCCCGAGTGCGCCTCGAATCACTGTTAAGTTCATTCAAGTTAGGTCAATGAAGCAACGGTAGTCGAACTGCCCGGGTCAAGTTGATCAAGTCAATAATTTTTTGGGTTTTTCATTTGAGGTGGGCTTTTTGTGCACCCGCCTTCAATGAGGCGATCGCCTTGTCTCAGGTGAGAGACACGCAAAGGCGAGCACCCGGTTGAAGGCGCTCGCTTGGGCACCTTGCAAGGTGCACCTGGGCGAAATTGCCTCGCCTTGCCTCTTGCCTGAGGCGAGCACTGGGTGCACCTCGAAATCACTGCTAAGTTCACTCAGTTAGGTCAAAGAAGCACGTGAGTTGAGCCGCCCGGGTCAAGTTGACCGAGTCGAACCACCCAATATCTGACCAGACCTAGTCAAACCCTTCCAGCCGAAGGGACCCCTCTATAAATCAGACTAGATGTCTAGAGCAGGAAGTACATTTCACAAGTTGGAATTTTTTTTTTGAAATGGTGGTATTGATAACCAAGAAATTAGTTTACAAAATCTTGTTTTGTTAATATTAAAAATTTAGCTAAGAATTCATGGGTAATTTTTAGAAAGGATTGAGAACGGTTTTAAAATAGGATTGAGATTGAACTATTTGAGAAGATAACGGTTTTAAGCTTATTACTTGAAGTTCTTCGGCAGCCTTAAACTTTCTTTCTTCACGTGTGAATATTAATTAAATGCAACTATCGAATTGAGTTCATAGGATTGAGATTAACTTGAAGTTCTTTATTTGTTCATGTTGTGAATATTAATTAATATTGCAATAGAGTGACAAAATTAGTGATGTGAGTTATTTGGTTCTTATTTGATGCTTTGAGTATGGATTTTCCATAGAACTTAGTTGGTGATGGATTTTAAATTTACTAGTTTTTGGATATTAATTCTGAAGTTTATGAGGTTGAAGTTTATGTTGGATATTAATTCTTGCCATTGCTCTCCCCTTAGATCTTCTCCTGTTACCTTCCGTTTCCTCTTCGATCCCGTTTGGTTTCAATTGCAGAGACATGTATGGTTTCGAAGCGCTTACATTTAACATTCATGGAGGCTATTTGGAGGCCATCGTGCGGGGGCATAGGGGGGCTTGCTCACCGCCGCTGACTACAACAATGTGTCAGTGTGAAACCCTAGACGATATCAAGATGCACCTATCTGCCACCGAGTATGGCCCTTATCTCCAAACGGTGGTGAGTCTTGGTTTTTTGTTTTTCCAGATGATTTATGATATTGAATATGGATGTTGGGGAAATTTTAGTGGTCCTTATATCATTGGATTACATGTACGAGGAGATAATTGGTATAGGAGTTGCCTTGTTGAGGTGCCAGCTACCGATTAAAATTTGGATCTTGCAATAGTTTTTCACAGAGTTTGAATTATTGGTATTTTGACTCAACTAATAATTTAATTTAATTGACTCAACTATGTTATGCTACTCGAAGCTTTAAGCTAAGCATCTGACTTCAGATTCGCAATATAAGAATTACATGTCTATATACTATAATGTACAACATTAAGTAACTGTTTATGCTTTAACATTTAAATTAATTCTATTTTACAATGTAGCTGGTGGGTATGCTAGTTGATTGTAAGATGATATAGTTGACTTGTAACAATAGTTAACAATGGAGCCTCTTCGATAGACATATGAGTTGTGGAGTTGGAGGATATTTTGAAAGTGGTAAATGCAGAGAATTGACCTTCGCTAGAATCCATCCCTGCATTTCAAGGATGGGGATAGGCATATAGAAAAAGCAGTACCGGAATAGGTGGCTTTGCTGTTGTATGATATTTTACCATGGGAAGTGGTACCTCAGAGCTCACTGAGGATAAGGAGATTAATATTCGTGATTAGAAGGATTGTGTGACTGTTTAGAATAGGACACCATGCAGAGATCACAACTATAGTTAATAATGTGAGAAATTGAATATTCCATATCAAATAAGTTCAAGAGTAATCTACCTTACTTCATGAATATATTATGTGATCAGAGCATATGTTAGTCTAACTTATCATCCTTTACCTACATGAACAAGTTACATTTCTTACTTGAAGTCGGCAGATCTTGTTCTATGCATGCTAATTTCAAAGTATTTGTAGAACCATCTCCATTGCATACAACGACAATTGTGGAGAAATGCACCCTTAAACTGGTCGACGAGTATAAACACATGTTATGCCAAGCCACAGAGCCCTTGTCTACCTTCTTAGAGTATATCACGTATGTTGAGTGTCTTTCTGATAGTTATTTGCATCTTTTGAGCGTTCATCATTTGTTACCTTCTCATCATTATAAACTTTCAACTTGATGGAATCTTTACTCAGATATGGTCACATGATAGACAATGTTGTACTTATCGTTACTGGAACCTTGCACGAGAGAGATGTTCAGGAACTGTTGGAGAAGTGCCACCCTTTGGGCATGTTTGACAGGTATTGTCAGCTGATAGAGTTTTGTGTTACGATACCATCATATGGTATTTGCCAAAAAAGAAAAACTCGATATCTTACCCAAAACTGATAGTGTTGTTAGATGTTTTCTCATTTTTTCTTTTTATTTTTTGCTAGCATTGCTACCTTGGCAGTTGCAAAAAATATGCGCGAACTTTATAGATTGGTGCTTGTTGACACTCCTTTGGCTCCATACTTCTCGGAGTGTATCACATCTGAGGTTTAATCCATAACTCCGTTCATTTTTCATTATTGGCTTTCTTTCGCATTTCACTTTGAAGCAGCAGAGCATATGTTGCAGGATATGATGACTTTATTATTTTTACAACATTTAATGCATAATTGATAGTATCATTTTCAGTTTCATTTTATTTTTTTTAAAATAGAAGATTTTCTGAGCTTTTAGTTTTATAAAGCCCTTGGTGCCAGAGCATGCAATTAGAGAATTGGAGTATCGATAATAGCATTGAGTTAAACTGGATTCCTTAGCATAATGACTTCTCATATTGAATGATGATTGAAACCTTGTTGCATTTATGGTGTTGATGCACAACTTAACAATTGTACAAACTGTATTGTCCTGGAATGATTTAGTTTATTTAGAAGTACAGTGCAGTTAAATTCAGGCTAAAGCTACAGGTTTCTGGTTTCTATTATTTTTTTAGGATTTGGATGACATGAACATTGAAATAATGAGGAACACTCTCTACAAGGCATACCTAGAGGATTCTACAGGTTTTGTCAGGTGAATGAAGACTTATAAGTTACGAAGCTTATTTTTCAGTATAAATATCTCAAATTTATCTATTTGTATTTGATTTTTGAGGTAGAAACTGGGTGGTGCGACAGCTGAGATCATCTGACCTCCTTGCTTTTGAGGCTGATAGAAGGGCTGTCAATATTACCTAAATAGGTATCTTGTTGCTGTGTCGAGATACAGTATGCGATACTAGTTTCTATGGTCATGGCTCACTGGATTTATCTTATTTATTAGCTCTTGTGGTGGTCATTATGCTTCAGAATTTTCTTTAATTAAATGCTTTTCATATATTGTAGTATTGGCACTGAACTTACCCGAGATGACCGAAGGAAGTTATATTCCAATTTGGTTTACTGTAAGCAATTCTTTAATCTCAAACTCAAATTTCTTTTTAAACTTCACACATGCCGAGTGGACCATCATCTAATGAGATCCCATATTTACAGTTACCCCTATGGCCATGAGGAACTCGCTATCTGTGAGGACATTGATCAGGTACTTCGAATTTGAGTTATAACATTTGGTACTCATGAATTCGAGTTACAACTAATAACATTATGTCAGAGTTTTGGACACTGGGCTACTGATTTGAAGATTGATCTTCGAAAATTGACTTCTGATGAATAACACGAATGTAAATATGTAAATGATTATTGGCTAAATCATAGGGATCTGTTTATTAGTTCCTAAATTTTGACCCACCTGTTCTTATTTATCTGACTTACTCCGTTATGTCATGCCATGTGAAATCATTACTCAACAGGGCATGTAATAGTATTCATGGTTGAGACTTCTTTGAATTGAAATGAAAATTTTAGAGATGTAGTTAAAAGTTTTTAAAGTCTAGAGATTTAATAGACACAACCGAAGTTTAAGGACTAAACTTCTAATTTAAATGATTTGTTATTTAGAAATTGCGACAAAAAAAGATGTTCATCAGTAAGAAATTATGTGATAATGTAGTTTGACAATTTGGATGAGTTCGTGGGCAATGTACACCTTGGTGACTTGACCTTGTTTTACCTGATAGATATTTTCCCATGTGTAGTGTATCTTAAATTGAAGCTTCTTTCACTTTGTATTTTAGGTTCGTGGTGCCATGGAAAAATACCCTCCCTACCAGTCAATTTTTTCGAAGTTATCATATGGGGAAAGCCAGATGCTTGACAAGGCATTCTATGAAGAGGAGGTGAAAAGGCTATGCCTAGCGTTTGAGCAACAGGTTTGTTCCAATTCGCCATTCAATATCCTGTTTCCGATTCTTCTTGGACGTCGAGCGGTTATGTCTCCTTACACAAATTCTACACTATTGAATCAAGTAACATATCGTTCGGTTCTTTCTTTCCTTGCAGTTCCATTATGGTATTTTCTTTGCATACATGAGGTTGAGGGAACAGGAGATTAGGAACCTAATGTGGATCTCGGAATGCGTCGCCCAGAACCAGAAGTCGAGGGTTCACGACAGCGTTGTCTTCATATTTTAGTCCGATAAGAAAACCGTCTAATTAAATCACATTTGTTTCCAGTTTTTGCATACTTTACTGTAAAATCTTGGCTCCATCTTATCTTATGCTGTGCTGCAGAGATGGGGGGTTCATACATTCATTCCTTGCAAGAATTCATGTCTAAATAAGTGCTTTTTCCGATGTATTACTGGTTTAAAGTTAAAAATTGAGAAATTATTGTACTCAAAAGAATCATCAGATACTGATACTGTGGGTGTGAAGAAGAGACGAAATTGAGTTTATGTAATAAGTTTTTGTATAAATAAGCTTTTTTATGTCTGTGATTCAGAGGCCAAGAAGGGTAACGCAGATGGAAAGGTACTGTATTCCCTTTGCAGGATGACTTTACATTGTTTCCTTTTTATTTTTTTAATAATCTTTGTTTCTTTAATTAATCACTAAAAATATTAAAATCATTCTAAAATATGACACTTGTTCTACTTGATATAGTGCCAAATACTTACCAAGTTCATGGGGTGGGATTTAAGGACCAAATGAAGAAGATTTAAACTTTCTTAAGATTGAGTTTAGCATTGACTTGTTTTTGGATTTGTTAGAATGTGTTTGGGAGTGATGGTAGAATTAATGATTTTGAAAAAAAAAAAGAGAGATTTAAATATAATTGGTTTTTCAAACTTATCATCCAATTAATGCCTTAAAAATTAATTTAAAGTGATTAAATCAAGCTACGGAATTAACTCTTTAACTCTTGAATTATATATGTAGACTTGCTAATTTCAACAAAAATTTAGCCTAGTTATGAGTCTCAAAGTCCCATCAAACCTATGTTTATAATCCATTATTGTCACGCCTCTAAACGTTTTTTATTTACCTTGACCCATATCACTGATAGTGATATATGCAATGATTGTTGTGTATCGTAGATGCTAATGATATTGAAGTGGACAATACCATAAATACAGGGTATGTAGCTAGAAGATTTAAGTCTCTGTCCCGAAAATGATTGTATTGATACAAATTGCAAATGGTATATCCGTTCATCTACACATTTATGGTTAGTGAGTGTGTTAAATCCTTTCTAAAGAATAATACTAAGATACAATATCGACCACGATATATTGTCAATTATATGCATAGAAAGCATGACATTAATATTAGTTATAGTAAAGCTAGGAGAGGACGGGAGGATGCACTCAAAGCTATCATGGGGTCTCCTGAAGAATCATACGCTCGTATTCTATCATTTCCTAGTTGCTTAATTTTGAAGAATCAAGCTACATGCTTATAATTGTTAACTTGTATACTATGAATGCTTACACATACCATGTACATATATATGTACATGTAGTTACATATTTAATATTTAACAATCACAATACCTCTTTGAGGAACCTATACTCCGCATTTGAGATTAATGATTCTGAAGGGAGGTTCAAATATACGTCTATTAATAGGTGAAAACATTGTTTGCTAGCTATCTTCATTGATGGAACCTTTTTACGTTGATGGAACCTTTTAAAGAATAAATTTTATAGTACTTTACTTTCAACATGCACGTTCCATGGTAATTCACAGATATTTCTCTAGTCTTTTCTATAGTTGACTCTGAAAATGATTCTTCTTGAGAGTGATTTTTCCGAAACTTAAAATTAGCATTGATTCAGTTGTTCTTCGATAGAGTGGAGCAGACTAAATTAGAGATCCGATTGGAGTTGAAACGGAAGACGAAGTTTGAGGGGAAGAAGGAAAGAATAAGGAGATAGAGGGAAGAATATGGAGGGAAAATGTCATGTCATAATCTAATCACAAAAAAAATATATATTTATTAGGTCCAGTCAATAAGTACAATCACCAACTTAACCTCCAAACATCAAGTATCAATTACCAGTCAAAGGAGTTAAAAGAACAATTTAGAATCATTTATCAAACTTTAGGGATTACTAGCATCCTTTTTAAAACTTAAGGACCAAATAACATTTACTTCAAACCTCACGAATCAAAAGTGTGTTTGCTTTAAAAATATTTGAGGACTATTGTAAAATTAAATAAACTATAATGGTGCTCTATATTTCTATTGAAAATAAAGGGAGATAATGTATGATTTAACTTAAGTTTGTATTGCCAATCTGAGCATAGCACAACTAATTAAGGAACCTATCTCTGAATAAAAGGTCCATGAAAATGTCATGAGAAGATGCCTCAATATGACAATATCAGAAACTCATGAATGTTCAAAAGGACGTCAAAAAATCTCAGGTATCTTTCGGCATCTCAAATACCTAGGTATCATTGATTCCTACAAAACAAATGTAGGAATCTAGATAGTGGATATCCATTCTATTATACGATCATGAATTTGAATGAAAATCAACTGTAATGAAATTAGAATTGAAGAATGTTATTTCTTTCATGATTTTACTCGAAATTAAAGAACCTATTTGATATTGTTTACTAGAACTATTTGAGAATCAAACTATATGCAATAGGAATTAGACATATTTTAATTACTATAATACCCTTTCATATTTATTACTTATTATATAATTTTTAATTAAAATTACAATAAATATTTTAATTCACTATATTACTAACTTAAGGTGATTTATCAAAAAAAAAAAAAAAATTAAGGTGGCGAGTAGGTTTCTAAACTTTTAACTTTTTGTTTACTTAGTCCCTAAATTTAAAAGTGTCTAGTTCCTTAACTTTTAATTTTGTATATAACAGGTCTCTAATTTATTCGACGATTTTTTAAAATCATGAATCTTTTAGACACGAGAGCGAATTTTGTATCTAATAGAATCTTAACATTTTAATTTAATTTATGTTTAAAGAGTTCATGTATTTTTAAAAATTGCTTAATAAATTAGATACCTATATCAAACTTAGGATATATTAGACATTTTTAAAGTTAAAGGATCTATTTGATACTAATTCTAAGAGTCTAGAGATTAAACTTATAATTTAACTTTAACATTTTTTATTTTATCAATTTATTAGATATTAATAAATAATAACTAATCAAGATAAAATTACATGATTAATACAAGTTTTTATTAAAATTACAAGTATTGATATAAAATATTATCAAATTGGGACTATTATGATATTTAATTAGAAACATATTATATTTTACCTGATTAATTAAAATAAATTACATAAAAAAAGGATGTATAGTTTTTATTATAAGAAGGATTATTGATATGAAATGTTACTGATAATATTTAGTAATAATGAATTATATTTTAACAATTTAATTGGCATTAATTAATAATAATTAAGTAAAATTATTATCAATGCAGAAATTTGTAACACTTTATACTAAAATCACACATCAATTAAAAAATTAGTATAATTTTTATTAGAAAGAAAAATTAAGTGGGGATGATAGATTAGTTTTATTCGTATGCTAGTACCAATGTTCTATTCTAACAAATTAAATAACTATGACTAGCTCAGTTTTAGCAACATTTTTTGTAAAATATCGCAAAACGAAGGTGTTATTTCTTGTAGTGTATGAAATGTTTTAGATGGAATCAAAGTATTTTCATGTACCTTTTCACTTAAGTTTTGACCATGCTTCAGTTTGAATTTAAAATAAGTCTATTTGATCAATGGTTAACCTCGTTAACACATACGACTTTCATCACATTCTTTTATATGTGTCAAAATTTGAATAATATTCAAACCAGGGTAATTTTTTACCTGTGGTAAATGTAGTAGTTTGAAATATGGAAAGCTGTATTGTGTTGAAAAAAATAAGATTATAGAGTGCATTTTTCAAGAGTTGAAAATATGCATTCAAAGGGCCAAAATCTCAATGATTGAAGGAAGAAAAGAAAGAAAAAATCATGGGAAATTTTTCAGTATAAACAAGAAGTCAAAGGTAGGTTCTCATATTTATGGGTTTTGCTTGAATAAGGGTAAGAGAAGACCAAAATGGCCCTCAAGAGAGAAGAAATTTCATATATATATATATATATATAGATATACATGCATGGAGGCAATATCAAGCTAATAATTAATTAATTTCTCCATTTTAAACTAAGCAATTATTTCAAAAAGGTCAAAGTCAGATCACTAGAAAAAGAAAATGGGCATCTCCATATTCATCTAATTCATTGGATTCTCACTGGATCTAAATTTCAACTTGTTTTATGAGAATTCCATTATTGGAATTTTTTTTAGTTTATTAATCGTTTCTTTAGTTTTCTAAGTTTACATTTTGAAAAGGTAGATGTTCGGCATCTTCAGATGTCTGGAATCTCATATGTCCGAAATTTTAAATAACCACGTTTGTTTGGTAAGATATAAAGGTATCTAGAAATATTTTTTATAAACACATTTATTTTGCACGATTTATTGAAGGGAATATTGTAAATTTATGTAATGTTACAGAAACGTCCTTAGTGGTCGTCATATAATTTATATGTTAAATTTAATATTATTTGAATACATATAAAATTGTACTTTTATTAATTTAATATTATATTTTTATATCAATTTTAGTTTATGTTTGGTAACTATTGGAAGAGTAAAAATAAACAAAATATTGCACCTTAGATTTGAATTAAAAACAAATTAAGATATTATAGCATTGACTGATATTTATTTTATATCTAGATGTAGCATATAAATAAAATTATATTTAGATATTTATCAATGAATTAGTGCATACATTTATTTTTAAAATAAGATAAAATAAATTAGAAATAAATATTATTGATGAAAAAATATTATAGAACAAAAACGACGAGGGACAAAATTGTCAAAATAAGATGAACTCAACACGAGAATCTTAGAAACCCATGTTACAGAAGGACATCTAAAATTGCTCAGATGCCTCCTATATGGACATTCTAGGATGTTCGGGCATCTAAGAATGTCCGAAAATCCAACATTCCTATTAAACAAACACGGGCATTTGGATGACCATCCCATGGGAATCTGAGATTCACATGAAACAAACGACCCTCAGTGTTATTCTCTAGTTTGTTAGGTTGGAGAGGAACAATAGATGCTTCATGAACACTCACACGTCTATAATTCATCTCTAGGATAAACATCAAAACTGCAACTTCTTCTCAGTTTTCAAAATATCGCTTCTTTTGTTATTATGATATCTCTGCTCTTTATTTAAACTGAAGAGCTTTCTTACAGTCTCTTCATACGCATGCTTTCTATGAAATGGTGTTTCTTTTCCAATTTTTTTTTCTTTTCAAAAGGTTGTTCTTGGTTGTTGAATTTGATAAAGAATTCAAAAGGGTTTTGTGGAAGTAAAAATTTAAACAAAGAAATGGGTAGTAAATAAAAGCACTAAAACAGAAATAAACAACAAAATATAATGTAAATTTAAATATTATTTGGGTCCCATATTTTAACTTTGGTTTATTTTGATCTCTGTACTCTCAATTTTTGTTCATTTAGTCCATGTACTTTCAAAATGTCCGTTTCGGTCATTTATTTTTTAAAAAGCTACCATTTGGGATCACTATTTACAAAATTTTACACAAATTGATCTAAATAAATTAAATGATACTTTTAGAAAATATAAATACCAAAATAAATGTTTTAAAAGCACAGAGATCAAAATAATCTAAATTACAAGATTAAAAGAGTATTTAAATCAATATTTTGTATTCTCTCACACATATATAGGGGACTTTGGTAATAGTTTTGCTAGGTAATGTGATCAAGTCTCCAATATATTGATCATTATTAACAATATGTAATGAGAAGAAAACAAGATAGCTTATATTATTTGAATTTCTTAATTTCCTCATGCTCAATTATTATATTTATATTGGCTCCTTTTGATACTATGATAAGGTGTGTAGAAGATTAGGGTGAAATTATCTTTTTCAAATTATTTTTTAAAGATGTATTTTTTTTTTATCTTCATTGCCAAACTTTGGATTCAATTTGGAGATTTTTTACCATTAGTTTAATATGATTTTTGTTAGTACAACAAATGTAAGGATGAAATATTGAATTTTCGACTTCTAGAAAATGAGCAAAACGTCTCCATCGTGAGACATGCCCATGTTGACGGTTTTAATGATTTAAGATTTAAATATATAAACAAGTTTATGTAACTTATATTTAATAATTTATGATTTCATATTTAATTTACAAAGTAAGTTTCACATATCCATACATACACACATTCAAATGAAGTAATATTAATTAATATTAATTGGTAACTAATTTCTACCCACACCCATTACTGGGTAAAGATACGATTTCACGATTACATAAAATACAAAAATGAAAGAATGAGTAGTTTGAAACTTGAAATATTGAGTGGAGTTGCTTTTTTCTTTCTTTCCATTTTTAGAATGATAGTCCAAATTGTTTTACTTGAATAAAAGAAGGGAATTTTTTCAGTAAAAAGAAAATGAGTTTATATACATACACGTATATATATTTTTCAAAAAAATTAAAACAAAATTATATAATATTTTTTAACAAAAAGAATAAAAAAAAAACCTAGATATTCGAGAATATAGTAAACTCGTCTAAATAAACCTGAACATAGTTCAAGTGCTTAAGATACTTATCTTCTACTAAAAGATCACTTGAGTATAGGTTAACAAAAGTAATATTTATAAATTTAATTTTAAAACACAAAATATTAGTAAATTTAATAATTTCAGATCCAAAATTCCACATATATTTGTTCTAGATTGGAAAAAGAACAAGTATTAAATTTAGGGATGCAGAATCATGATGGGGCAGACTGAAAAATGGGTAAGGGATCAAAGAAATTTATATAAATAATTAAGAAGGTTAGCACATGTTTTGCAGATAAGATTTCAAAGCTGATGATGCTTTGATTATGGCAGATTTTTAGGTAATTAAGACTTATAAATAAATTATAATGAGAACTTTCCAAGACTTTTCTTTTGCATATTTTGAGATTCTTCTCTCTTTGTTATTATATAATTAATGTCAAATGGGTTTGGGATTTGGCTAATTATGTGCCATATGGAACCCAGCTAGTGGCTAGTGTGGCTTGATTCTTGTGTTTCATGATTAACATTGAATACCACACACATGCACATGTTTCTTTTTCCTTAAATAACCTTTTAACGATACAAACAACATTCGACCCTCCTAACCGAACGTAGCTCAACTAGTAAAAGTGTTATACTTACTTCTCCAAAGGTAGAATTGAACTAAAAAATAAGAAATGTGAAAGATAACATATCTCTATTTTCTTCACAATGTTATTCATGGACATTGACAAGGTCCTTCCAATTAGTAGTACCTGATTAAGATGGTATAACGTTAAGAGAGAAGTTCAAACGAAGAAAGATTTACGGTGGATGATACATTAGAAACTCAAAGATGAGGAAAGACGTAGTAAGTGATGCTTTGGAGATTTAAAAATAAACGTAGATATTCTTGAAGAGGTCAACCGTTCAAAATGTTCTTGAATCCATGGATAGGAAAGAGACAACCCGATGAATTGTCACATCTTAGTAGACAAAAGGAAAGCAACTCCTACAGTAACAACAAGAGAAATGAGATGATATTATCCATTTTAAACCTAAACCTCACATGAATTTGCTTTGAATATTTACTAGAGAGGTCTCAGAGATTTAATGTTGTCGTTTACTCATATACCATGAATTTTTATGTCTTACAACCGATGTAAGACTATTTACTCACATCTTTAATAAAAATAAAAAATAAAAAATTATTACAAACCTGAGCATAACCCAACTAGTTAAGACATCTATTTCCAACTAAAAGGTTGTGAGTTCAAATCCCCACATTCACGTATTGTTCTAAAAAACCAGAATTTCATGTCAGGGGGACACGAATGCATATAAACGTAACTTTAACTTAGTAATGTGTATCAATTTGCACTACCTTACACTTGGATAAGTGTGGTGATTTTCATCAGTGTCGCAAATTTTATCCTTTAATAGATTTTCATTTGAAAATTTGTTGGAAATAATATTCTCATGCGTCAAATGTGTTAGAAAAAATATATTTTTAATGAAAAAATTGATAGGATTTAGACAAAAATGATATTATAGTTGTTTTTTAAAATTCAAATTTATAAGTTTTCGCAGAGTTATTTAATGGTAGATTTTGTATATTAATCAAACTTGATTCGAGAAACTTGATTTTTATAAATTAGTGAGTTTCTTTTTAATAGAGGGATTTATCAATGTTTAAGATTATGAATTAAAATTTATTAAAAAAATTATATTTCATAATATAAATAAAATTACACATATATTGTTAAAAAAACTTAATTAGACATAATAAAAGTTAAAATGATTTATTTTAATGCCTAAAAAATTGATTTATTTTAAATAAAAAAATATGTTTTTAAAAAATATTTAAAAAAAAACTAAAATAGGACAACAATAAAAATATATTAAACAAACTAACTAAGAGTCGATCACAGGACCGGGGAAAGTTAAAGTAAATGGAGGGAGAAACTACTACACCAAATGTAGCTTAGTGATCACAACGTACTATATTTTATCTATTTTAAATTTAGGGGTGCATGCTCTTGTTTGTGTTAATGTCGAATCCATCGATAGATAAAAATGTCGATGAAAATATCGACATGTTGACAGGTATTTACGCCGGTCCATCAAAACTATTTTGGTACTCCTCACTCCTGGAAAGTAAAAACGAATATTTACACATCGGTGGAAATGCTTTGAATCCACATTTTTCAAATGGCAATAAATTGGCACAGTAAGATGCTGAAAGATTTTTTCATCTTTCCGACAACATTCTAATTCAATGAACATAATAATGCAATAAAAGCTTTCTTTTTTCTTTATTTTTTTCCTTAATAATCCGAGAATATATTTGTGATCATAGAATTCATGTGATGAACCAAAACCCCTCTTTTGAAAACCACAATTTAGGACATGTCTGATAACTCTCTATTACTTTTTTTCTTCTATGTTTCTTTTGTAAATAAAAAAAATATAATTATGTTCGGTAATTGTTTCTTGTTTTTTTAATAAATAAGAAAACATAAATACGTTTGGTAACAATTTCTTGTACTCCTCCTCTGAAATTTTAAATTAAAAAGGTAAATTTTTATATAAAAACTAATTTTTTATTTAAATATTTCATTTTTATGTTATATATTTTTTAATATATAATATGCATTAAAATAATGATTTTACCTATGTTTTAGAAAAAACTTGGGAAGAAAACACAAGAAACTTGATTGTGTTGTTTTTAAAATCTCTACGTAATTTTGAAAACATTTCTTAACAATGATAAACGAGAAATTGAAACAGTTATTGAACACTTATATTTCTCAAAAATTGAAAACGAAAAATAAGAAATATGAACGTTACCAAAACAGACTCTAAGATTGATAGCTCGATCCTCCGCTCCGTATTTATGGATTTAGTACAATGCAACTTGAAAACTTGAATATTCTTCCCCATTGAGATTCCAAAGACTCTAGGCCAAGGAAAGAGATAGCAATATATATCAAATTAAAAAAGCACATTTTGCAGCAAAATGGACAGTGGCTAAGTAATGGAAGTGGTCACCCACTTTGAAAAAAAAGTTTGTTTTGTTTATTTTATTTTATTTTCATAACAAAGACAAAATGGTTATTTCACTTTCTCCTTTGGCATCTTCTAGTTTTTGTTGATTTGAATATGCCTTATTAGATTCTCACTCTTTCTTATCTCTATCCTTCTTTTTTGTGCACAAATGTCACTTACAACTTTTTCTTTTTCTTTTTTCTCTTTTTTGCCCTTTTTCTTTTTTCCCATTTCCATTTTGAACTTATCTTTTGTCACTTTTGGAGCTTAGATATATTTTGATTAAACAATGTAAGGTATGCTTTGTGGCCTAACTCATTTCTTTAATTAGAATCGCTCTAGATGAGTTAAGAATGGATATTTAACCGATTCGAAAATCAAATCCAAACTTAATCCATATTGTTTTGTAGAATCGAATCTACCATGTTACGCGTAGTGAGGATAACATTATTGTCATGTGTGCAGGTTTTTTCTTGTGTATGTATTTGGGTCACCTGATGCGGAATCAAGTGGTCCAATTAACTAATACATTTCTATATGCAGAACTCTCGTTTTAGATAATGATATGAACTATTTGACTATTTCAAATGAGCTTTATGGTTCTGCTATGTACTTCTTGAATTGAAGTTATTTCATGGACCATAGGACTTTGACAAGAAGCTCTTGATGTCAAATTGAAAAATATTCACAAATTTTCCTATTTTGTTCAAATTGAATGAAATTTGATGAATTGAAATGGTATCCAATTTACCTAATTTCTTAATTTGGCCATTTGATTTATGTACTATAAATAGGGCAACTGAAAAGAAACTTCTAAAAAGGCCTTATAACTAATTTGTATAACTAAATTGTTACCAATTTGAAAATATAACGAATAAACGGTCAATGCTCGTTTGATAACGTTCCCGTTCGTTTTTTTTAAGAAATTTATGTATTTTACAATTAACTTTATTTCTTGTTTCTCCTTTTTTAGGAACATTCTCACAATTATACAGAAATTTTGGAAACAGTCAAAACAAAACAAGTTTCTCTTTTCTTGTTCCTATTTCCAATTTGTTCCAAAAAGAATATTTTATCATACTTGAATTGTTGGAGGTTGGAACCATGCAATACATTTTTCTTCATTAGAAATAAAGAAACAGGAACGTTATTAAACAGATCCTAAATCATTAGTTCCGTGAAAGTATAGGGACAAGAGTATTTCTTTTAACCTATAATATACTTTAGAAAATGCTTTTAAAACCATGGTCAAATTTTGAAAATTAGGAGGAAAAAAAAAGGAATAAGAAAGAGCCTTCTTTCAAAAGCGAGAGTTTGCATTTTTTTTTTTGTTTAGACTTCAAAATTGTTTTAACAAACCTAAGAAATATTGTAGAAGAACAAAATAAGTATACAAATTTAACTTTTAAATACCACGAACCTAAAAGTAAAATTTGTTATTAAACAAGATATAAAATAGTATTTTTTTAATTTAGCGAAGAATTCATAAATATTTTAAAAATTGAACTACTAAGCAAAGAAATTATCGATGAAGAAACTTATTTTTTAAAAACAAAGTACGAAAGAAATAATAATAAATTACCTCTTTTTTCATAGCCATACATAAATTTGAATAAAGTGGAAAAGAGTGAAAGAGATTTAGATGATAATTCAAAATGACTCATCCTAGCTTCATCCATTTGCTTAAGCATCTAATTCTTGTTCTCAATTATTATTTCTGAAGCCATAAGGAAAGGTTCTTATAACCCATGGATAGATGGCAATCATCGACTCGTTTATCGTGATCTTGAACTTTTTTCTTTAGTTCAACAGTACGTAGGGTGGAGATTCGAACCTAGAATATTGTAGTCGATAATGTATACCATAATCAATTTTTTTAATACAATAACTTGTGGAGGTAGAGATTCGAATTAACGATCTTTTGATCAAAGTTGAACTAAACTAAGGCTAGTTATATACCTTAATTAATTGAGCTACTCATATTGAACTGTTATTGTTTATAATTATCGTGCAGTTTAAATAATGCTATTTTGGGTAGATGATATAGTTATTGAAGTATTATATATCATAATTTATATATTAATAAAACTCTATAACTGTGATTTGAAAATCAAATTGAAATTTGTTACAAAAGTCAATTTTATTATTCACTTTTTCTTATTAAATATATCTATCTTTTAAGTATATTCATGTTAGAGAGTTTTTCAATCAAAACCCTAATGCAAAAGGAAATGGAATAACACACTAATAATTAACAGGTTTAAGGAAAATTACACTAGGTAGAAAAATTCTTTTATGTATTTCAAAATATGTAATATGTTTATTAAATTTTCAAATATAACAAATTTTTCACTTATATCAGTAGTATATCGGATACTCATATATCCGTAGTATATCAGACATTCATATCAGTAGTATATTAGATGTATATCATATACATATACATCAACATTTAAACTCCACCCACTTGAAATATTCATCCAACCCTACTCATAATAAATGATCACACATATCACTATTTTATTCAATTGAAAGAAAAGAGTCGATCTATAATAATATAGGTATATCATTGTACGAGTAGAGTACACCTAAAAACGTTACATCAACATTTAGTTATTCAATTTCAACGACGACGTGATTGAGTAGAAATTTGATTGGAGAAATATTGAAATTTTCAAAAGATTGAGAACGAAATTGGAAAATGATGTGTTAATGATGTACTTAGCGTGGTAAATTATGAATTTAGTACCTTTTAACTTTGATGGTTGTATTTACTCCATCTTAAAATTATAAAAGTTTTCAATTATATATAACACCCTTGAGCTTTTGATTTTTATTCTAATAAATTTTAAGAGTTAATATCATAGTTTTTTCTTTAGTTACCGTTAACACAACAAGATTAAATGTTCACAATAGTTTGCTAATTAGACTAACAAAAGATTATTTAACATGAATAAATGGATGGCCGGACAAGGAGTGAAAATCAAAATATAATTTAATTAAATTAAAATTTTGACCCTTTTTTTTTTCTTCAGTACCACATGTAGAGATGGAAATTCGAATTCACAACTTCTTGGTTGGAAATAAGTGTCAATTTGACTTAATTGATATATTTTTCACGTAAATTCATATGATTCATTAATCAATATGTCTCAGAATGTTATACGCTTATTTTAAAATTTATTTCAGAAAAAAAACCTCTTCACTAATAATCTACGTTAAAATATCTAACAAAACAGAGGAATAAAGAAAAAAAAATTGTGTAAAATTAAGAATAAAATTGAAACTTCCAAAATACTAGGGACAAAATTGATAAATTGAAACTTGCGAAATACTAGGGCAAGCAAATATTTTGTAAATTTATTTGATTTTAGTTTTGTAGAAACTATCGACGCTGCTCACTAGTATTTTACATTTTTTTTTTAATTCAAAGATGAAATATATACAACAATCAAAGTTTGGGAACCTTCTTTTTTTCCGTTTGAGTTTAATAATGGTAGGATGGAAATGAAATCAACAATTTTTTAAATGTTAATATGTGTCTTGTCCACTTAAGTCGGTTCACTACAAACGAATTAGAATAAAGGAATATGAATGAAAATTTTAATTTCCTTCTTAATAATGTTCGTTAAAAATATTAGTAGGACCCACTTCAAGCCATTGACTCAAATTAGGTAATTTCCGTGCTTCTGGTAGAAGTGCATTAGAAAAACAGACTCAGAAAATATTTGAAAGAAATTAGATTCTGATTCCGATTTTCGATTACGTTGGAATGAGCATTCAACTTCTGATATCTTCGGGCAGTTGGCCAAAAAAAGGTTTGGCCACAAGTTCCAGAAACTTAAAAGAAAGTGCCCAACTTTTGAATAAAGAATATTCTATGGTGTTCATTAGTTTAGCCATCAAATCAAAAATACTGACAAAATGCCCTAATTTAATACGTACACGCCTGCAGTCGGTAGATTATGACTTCTTTAATTGCACCATTAATTAAATTCAAGATTTAAATATTATTTTCATCTGATTTAGTCTATATACTTTCATAGTGTTATTTTCGGTTTCTGTATACTTTTTTGTCCCTTCATTTGTCATTTATATTTCATTTATTTTTATCAAAATTTTGACATGACATTTCACTCAATAATCTTTAAACGTAGTTTTAAATTTTTATTAAAAGATTTTCATTTTGTATACAATTTTTTTTTTAATTTAGCAAACAATAACATAAAACGGTTACTTCTTAAGAGTACAGGGACTACATATAAACCTTTTGAATGAATATGGACTGAAATAAGTTAAAGCTTAAAGTATAGTGACAAAAAATATGGAAAAAAGATCGGAAAAAGTGCGTTGGGAATGTTTTCCCGACAGTATACAAGAGGTCGGGAAAAGTCACTTTTCCCGACCCTTGTGGAAAAACCATCGGGAGTGACCTTCCCTGACGCACTTTTTCCGATCCCGGCGCATTTTTTTCTTCGTAAAAAGTTTACTCTCGACGTTTTAAGGGTTTCTTCCGATGGTTTGAAGCGTCAAGAAAAATCTTATTTCTTGTAGCGTAGTATTTAAATTAAATTAAAAATATAAATTTGACTAATTATTATTATTATTATTATTATTATTTACGAAACAATTCTCTTAAAATTTCAATCAAATGGAAAGTACTCGTAATATCTAAATTAGACAAAATTTTAACTACTCGTCCTTGAAAAGGAAGTTGCTCCTTCTCGTCTCTAATAAAATAACTAAAAATGCTGTTTTTTTTTTAAGAAAAATATGCTTTTGGTGGCTGAAGTTTTGAAAAGTTTTAAAACCTACGCTTTAACCCCTAAGGCTTAGGAAATGGTTTCAAATGATCCTTAGGAAGGCTTTTGTTGCTATCAAATTCTAGATTTTGAGAGAATTTGTGTTTATTAAAGTGATCGTAACAACACGAGAGAAGAGATGAAGAGAAAGTAGAGAGCGAATATGAGATTGTCAAATCTTTGACTTCAAAATTACCATTTTGGCTTTCAAATCTTGTAATGGGTGACACCCCTCGTTCTTATCGATTTATATTAGTGGTGTAACATTAAACGTCTTTCTTCTTTTTCTCAATCTCTTAATGTCTCTACAAAATAGTTGACTAGGTCGATGTCATCCTAGAAATAATGTATGATACGTTGCGACATCATTTTTTCATTCTAGCTAGGGACCATTTTCATTTCAAATTTAAGGGGAAGAAAATTTGTTTTGATATTAAACGATTTTCAAATACAAAGTATATATTTTTTTCATATTTATATATCGTCTCGACATACTTTCTTAATATTTTTCCAATTTATTTTGAGTCGGTTTTAGTTTCTTTTATTATTATATTTCTACTAAGATTTTGATGAATTATTGGTTACTTCATTGTAACAATAATCTCCAAAATCAAATAAAATCATATTGTATTGTCAAGAAAGTGACAATTGACAAGAAATTTATTGTTCGTAACAATATAAGGGCATTGATGAATAAAATTGGATGTAGAGTTCACAAGGGGAATAGTCAAACAAAATTACTTACCAATCAATGTGTGTTATATTTCTCACCCACTTGGGTAAGGAAATTATATTTTGCCACATATAATTTTGTTAATGAGATAAATCTAAAATTTAATGATAGGGATGAAAATAGATTTTTAATCCAAAATTTGAGAAAATTATATGGACTAAAATAAAAAATTAAAAAAAAAAGTGCAGAATTTAGCAATTAAAATTGGGTGTATCTGATTAAAAAAACATTTTGATTGTTTGTTAACAAATATACAAAAGTTATATATTTTTAATCTAAAAAAAGAGAATTAATTTTGTTTTATTCCTTAGTGTAAATCATGAAATTTTTTACAAAGGTACCTGTACTTTTTTTCTTTTTCTTTTTTTAAGTACAACAAATAGAATGGAGAGGAATTCAAACTCGTAGACTGTTCTTCAGACACAAGTACCAATTATCGTTCAACTAAGCTCATGTTGGCAAAAGTACTTAGTAATTTTATTAATATTGATATATACATAAAAATTACAAGGATTAGGGTATGGTCGATGTCAAGCTTTTTATTTTTAATCATCATTTTGATCCCAATCCTAGTCAATTATGAGAATTATTGTGGCAAAAACTAATCAATGTTCACTCTAGTAGATAAGTTTTTAGTAGCCAAACCAAAGCTTGGCTAGTTAAGGCATGTATCATTGATAAAAAAAATTTAAGGTTCGAATCTCCATTTTTTAATTGAAAAAAAAATTAATATTTAAAATATAGTTCTAAATGGTCACTCATGACCAAGTACGATATCTTATTTATTTAAACAACCAATGTAATTTTTTTTGTTAAAATTATTAATAAAAAACTTATTTTGGAAAATTCACCTAAAATATATTTTTAATATTGATATATAGTTAAATTGTTGCGATTTAAATTATAGAAGTGATTGAAGTTGGTTTTTGGTTCAAGAGGGACTTAATTAACATGTTATATCGAGATTGGATAAGACATCCACAAAAGAGAATACTAAAGGAGATCAAATGAGAAGGACAAGAGATACGTGGAAGCATCTATGTGGTGCGTGGTTTTTTTTGTTTCTTTTAATCCAACATGGGGTGGACATTCAAACTCATGATCTTTTGACTGTAGGTAAGTGTCTTAACCAATTAAACTACATTCGCGTTGACAATACGTAACTTAAAATGTTTTAGTCAAACGAAGAATAATGATTACTCTGCAATTGCCGCCATGTCTAACCTATTAGGGGACGGTGACTTGGCATTTAAGAAATCATATCATTCATCGATTGGTTGAAGGTGAAAAATATCTAAAGAGTGGACAATCCATTTTAGGGCTATTGACCTATCATTTATTGATTGTTCCAAAGAGGGTTGTTGACATTGCTACTTGGGCATGGTAGGGTAGCATTCACATTTAGGACAAACTCTATCACCTATCTTATAGGCCGTTTGATGGCTCATCCTATCTTACTCTGTCCAGGGCAGAGTAATTTTAAAAAAAAAAAATTCTCTACTTTGCCCCTTTTAAATTTTGCAATTTGAAATATTATTATTATTATTATTATTATTATTATAGTATATATATAAATAAGTTAGAATGTAAAATTTGTCTCTCTGTGAAAATTTCTGACTCTATTCCTAGTAAAACGTTTGCCTTATTGAATTAGAAGATATGCTTGGGATCTTGTTGCATGAGTCGTAATCGATAGTTCAGATATATTTATGTAATTAAATCGTCGATTGGTACCACGTGGATGTATATAGAATAGAGATTGCATAAAATAATTTTTAAACAATTAATAATACATACTTTTTTTTTTTGGTAACGTGAAGTCCATCCAACATAACAAGAAGCCAAAGCAACAATAATTAATGGGAGTTGAAATAATTTATTATGTGTTTTAAGGGTGGCAAATATTAATCACATTAAGGTGAGGACCGATCAATTGATAAAAATAAAAACTTGACAGTTCTTTTAGATATTTTTAAAAATATAAAAAAAAATTGAAATTTTTTCTCTTATTTATAAAAAAAAAATAATCGTAATTTAACCGATAAATACCTAACTATTTTTCATCAAATATTGAATTATATATTCTAGGTGTCATGCATTGGTAGGTGATGGATCGCTTTCTGTTTATGAAAGGATATGCACAACAGTGTATTTCAGATTGTAGCTCGAACTCGGCCTCCGGACCGATCTGAATACTTGGGCAGACCTGCACAAAAAGGTGAGCACTCCGACGATCAAGTCAGTATAGGTCGGATTCCCAGTTTAGTTCGAGGTCAAAAATCATCGTACCTAATCGTGGAGTGAGGTCCTCTACTTATGGGTGGTAGTCCCGCTAATCTCGCGACGGTTACACCTGGTAATCTCGGGACCGACGGTTACACCCGATAATCACGCCGCTGACAGTAGCTCACATCGGCCCCTACCGAGCTTCCCGGTAGGTCGGACCTCGGCCAGGTTCACCTCGGCCCTCATACTTAGCATCTGTCAACGCTTGTGGTGGTGATCTCGGCGGTCCGAACTGGACATGACTCATGAGTCATCTTGGAGTACCAATAGGGGTCCTCCACGTGTCCAGGGTATTCTCATCCCCAAACACTTTCTTTCTCAATTTTTATCATTCAAAGGGAAATTTTTATAAAAAAGAACAAAACAATAAAGGCCAACAACACCAACTTCTCAAGTTTTAGCCTTCTGATTTGTTCCTCAACGTGTCTTCTGACTGAGTCCAACTCGTGCGAGTTGAATTGGTCCCCCTTTTTGTCTCATTGCTTTTCAATTATCCGGTCGCGCCACTTATAAACTCGACTGGTGTAATTCAGAAGACAAGACACCTATCTACGTATTGTTATATTTGAAAAAGAAAAAAAAATTAAAGAACTCGTAAAAATAAATATACGACAACAAAAAAAGTTTCTTGTTTTTTATTTTTGTTTCTAATTTAGTGAGCATAAATAAAAATAGTGTTTTATCATTTTTTAATCCATAGAGACAGAAGATCATGTAATTCTTAAACAAAAATAAGAAATATAAATGTTACTAAATAAACCAACGATCTTTTCTTTGAGTTCAACATGTACGGTCGGGATTCAAACTTTCAACTTTTTAGTTGAAGATACATGTCTTAACAAGTTGAGATATATTCAAGTTGACGCAAAAATATTAGTAGCTATTGTTAGATTAAGTTGATCCATTTTTAAGTTAATAATCAATTTACATAAGTGAATGACTATAATATAAAATAGAAACATATTAGTATTTCAAAAAAAAAAACATATTAGTTATCACTATTTAATTTAACTAATAATTTATAAGCTTTTTTATAAATGATATATTTGTAACTATTTTAAGAAACAGACATATTTATAAATATTTTTAAAAACGAAAGCTTCATAAACATGCCGTAAAACCAATCTTTGAAAATTTATTTCTAGACTATACATCTACTTTTATAAATTAAAATAATTTTCGCATACTAACATAAATAGTTTCAATATAGTATTTTCTTTTAAGAATTACTATTAACTATAGTTGACTTTTTCTAAAATATATTTACCTCAATATTATAATGGTGATACTTATACTGAAATGAATATTCGAATTTACCATTTTTTAATTAGAGATATGTTATTTTCTTGTAAAAAAATATAGTTATACTTTTACTTTATGATATAACAGTTGACTTACATGATTCATAATTAATTTAGGTAGTAATTTATATCATTATGGTTAGTCTAGATATTTATTGACAATAATTAGTACAATTATGATAACTATTATTATTTTTTCCTTTTTTTTTTTTGCCATTTTTTGTAATGATTTTGTAATTCTTATTTTCTTTAACATATCATTTCAATTATACTACAGTCACATAATTGTAAACAAACTCTCTTTTGCCTTTTATTTTTAAATCATAATTTTAGTTTCTTTTTCATCATGCTTTTTTGGACTTCTTGAGACTCAAATACCATTGATCTTTGATTAAGAATTAGGTTTAGACTTTCATTTAAAAGTAATCTTTAAATTTAATTTCGTTATTCTGTTGGGGCACAAATTTTCTTATAAAATAATTCCATTTCAAATTTTCTTATATATATATTTTCGTTATTCTTTTGTTTCAAATTTGTCTGAATCTTGTTTTTAGTTTTTCTATTCATTTGTTTTTGGTTTCACCTTTTTCAATAAAAATAAATAAATAAATAAAATTGCGTTTAGCAGTTTTTTTTAATCGTTTCTTGTTTCTCCATTTTAAATTTTAAAAACAAAATTACATGAAAATAATTTTTAAAATTTTTATATTATATTATGGTTTTTATAAGTTAAAAATGATAAAATAATGCTTTTATCTCTAATTTTTAAAGAAAATTTTGAGAAAATAAAAACTTAATTTTGTTGTTTCCAAATTTTTTATACAATTTTAGAGGGAAATAGAAACAGCTCTCGTTAAAATTTAGGTGAGAAACAAACTCTCTTTTTGTGATTCTCTTTTCAAATCATGATTTTATTTTTCGTTTTAATCATGCCAGTTTAAAATCAAATAAAACATATGGTGTTTGATAATTATTTTTATTTTTTATTAAAAAATTAGAAAACATGTTTCTTGTTACAATTTTAAATTTAAAAATAAAATAAAAGTTTTATATGAAAACTAATTTTTAAAATTAAATATTTTTTAAAAAATTTCTATATTTAACTTTTTTTATATATTTACTGTAATTTTATAAGTCAAAAATTATATTTCGAAAGAAATTAGAAACAAAAGAAGAAGAAAAAATTTTGATTTGGTTGTTTTCAAGATTTTTACACTATTTTAGAAATTTTTCTTAAAATTGAAAGTTTACAAGAAAGCGTTAAGTTAAAAATGAGGTGGAAACAAACTCTCTTTTGCCTTCTCTTTTCAAATCATAGTTTTAATTTCCTTTTAATCAATGCTTGTTTAGACTTTTTTAAACTCAAATCAATCAAAGACCATTTTTCTTTAATTATTAATTATTTTAAGACTTTTTTATTTAAAAAAATTCCCAGAAATCATTTCAATCTAATTTCGTTCATCTGTATATATGATATTTTGCAGAAAAGCATCAAATTTTCTTATGAAACAATCCCATCTCAAAGTACAGTAGCTAAAAAAATTAGGTCGAAATCAGATGAACAGTGCCTAATCTAAAGATTATATATAAAAGAAAAACAAATACAGCAAAGTGTCTAATCACAAAATACATCAAATCCAACAGAAAAAAGGGGGAAAAGAAAAAAAAGGAAGCTTTTGCTTTTGATTTTGATTTGATCCATTAAGAAGAAGCACCCACCAAGATTCAAACGTTTGTTTTGTGTTTGGTGTTTTATTTTTCATTTTTTTTGCACCTTTTTTTCCTTAAATGCGGCCTTCAAACTCTACAGTGAGTGTTGAGTGAGGCAATTTGCTTTTGGAGGGGTCGGTTTTCTTTGGTGGGTTCATAACTTTTCTCCAATCGTGCTTCCTGAGCTCACCACTCAAATTCCCTCTTTAATCTTCCAAGTGGAGAAGAAGATAATTGTTATTGTTCCTCCACAGTTTTCATTTCACACCCTAAAAATCCTCTCAAAATATCGCCCCCATTACTTAGTAGCTCTGTTTTTCTGTTTTTCTTTTTTTTCTTTTTCCAATTCAAGCTTCTACTCTTCTTCTTTCTTGTGTTCTTCATCAACCATCTTCCTGTTTTTGGTTCTTGATTTGTCCGAGCCTTCTTCATTGTTGGGTCCGCCATTAAAGATACGTTACCTGTTTGGTTTTATTTTGAATTTGGCGAACTCGGGAGGGCGTTTAGCCATCTGGGTCGTCTTCATTCCGCTTTAATTTTAATGGGTTTCGAGTCCTTTGAAACTCTGATTTAGCCATTGATGGATCTGGAGAGTGCTATTGGGCGCCACCCACTCAAGGTACAACGCGTGGCACTCTAATATCTCCATCTTCCTCTTCTTCTTCTTCTTCTTCTTCTTCTTCTTCTTCTGTTGATTTCGAATTTTAATCACTTCTGTTTGCAGAAAGATTCATGGAGAGCGGTTTTAACTTTGGCTTACCAGAGCTTGGGGGTAGTTTATGGCGATTTGAGCACTTCCCCTTTGTATGTCTACAAAAGCACTTTCGCTGAGGATATTCAACACTCTGAAACCAACGAGGAGATTTATGGGGTTCTTTCTTTTGTCTTCTGGACCCTCACTCTCATTCCTCTGATTAAGTATGTTTTTATTGTGCTTCGAGCTGATGATAATGGCGAAGGGGGAACTTTCGCCTTATACTCATTGCTCTGCCGCCATGCCCGAGTTAGCTCCCTGCCCAATTGCCAGCTCGCAGATGAGGAACTCTCTGAATATACAAAAGATGGGGTCGATTTAACCACCAAGAACACTTGTGGATCGAGATTGAAATCGACATTAGAGAAGCACAGAGTGTTACAGAGGGTTTTGCTGGTTCTAGCTCTGATTGGGGCATGTATGGTGATTGGAGATGGAGTTCTTACACCTGCAATTTCTGGTATTGGGGATTCTTAATTTTGTTCTGTTTTTACAGATTTTTTTGTGGTTTTGGAGTTTGAATTGATGGAACTTGATTGTTTTGGGGGGCTTTCCATGGCAGTTTTCTCTGCGGTTTCTGGGCTGGAGCTTTCCATGGCTAAAGAGCACCATCGTTGTAAGCTTCTCTGCTACCAATTTGCTTGATGAATCTTCATGGAAAAAATTGATCAACCCAGAAGGTTTCTTTTGGTTTTCTGAACAATCTTTTGTAGAAAGAAGATGAATGGTTCTTCTTCTTCTTCTTTTTCAATGGTTCTCTTAATTAGTTTTGGTCTAAATCCTATTTTTGGTCCTTAAACGGTAAAAATTAATCATTTTAATTTCCAAAAAGGTAACATTTGGTTCTTATCATATTATTTTGCCACCTAAAATTTGCTTACCGATACTCATTTTTAGCCTATACGATTTGGAAACATTCTCAAGTTAAACAACGGTAGTATACATACTTGAAGCTGTATTATTAATTTGTTAAAATCAAAACAAAGGTAAAATACCAAGTCAGTTACTTTTTTTCATTGAGAAAAAAGTTAGGTACAAAAGTAGAGCTTTTGAAAGTTTAAAGACCAAAATGAAACAAACCCAAAAGTTCAAGGGCCAAAAGAGATATTTTGAAGGTTCAGAGACCAAAATGGGATTTAAAACCATTAGTTTTATTAGCAACGTGAAGAGAAGTCTGGGCACAATTTCTGGTAGTCAATATTTTGAGGTTGTGCTTCTTTTTACTTTTTTCATTTTTTTATTTTTTTATTCTCCTTTGTCTGCTGACTGCTTGTATAGAGGCTTTAGAAAATTTAAAATGTTTCCTTCTTTAGCTATACAAATCTGAGGAGCTTTTTGTTATAATTGTTTATTATTATAATGCAAACACTTGAAATAGTGGATGAGCATGGGATTCATAGTTCAATTATTACATTACATGAATTATTGTGGGTCTCTACTTATATGATTGATATACAAACACCTCAGTTTCAATCATAGTCAAATCACTATCATGTGAAGTAAAGAAGAAAAGCAAAGAGATAAAAAAGGGGTTAAATTAATACTTTTACTGAAAGTGTTTGAACTTTTTTGATGTTATTTGGCTTGCTGCTTTAGGATTAAGACCATGAGAATAAAATAAAATACAGTGCAATCAGCTATAGGCTTGATTTTGGACTAAAACTCTTGAACAAGTCAGTGCAATCATTCATCTCTTGGTCAAACTATTTGCCTTCTAAGTCACCATTGAAATTTCCATATCACCCGACTTCGACTAGCTCTTTTACTATCGTAGTAATGTTGATCAGGAAGTAACATCGTTCTGGTAGCGGGTTTTTATCGAGCATCCATTATTGTTGATGGGTCCTTTTAACTTGTACTAGTAAACTTTTCTTTTCTGATCGTGAGTTGCTGTTGTCTGCTAACAGTGACATTAGAAAATAATTACTAATTTGGCCTTGACAAGCTATTCGGTTTCATTACTTACTGTGTCCTCGGGATGTTTGTTAAAACAACTTTGTTTGCATTTTGAAAGCTTTTCTGCCATACTCAGATTCTGCATCGACAGTGTCGAAACCGTATCAGAGTTGTTATAATACTAAATGACTGTTATTATTCTGCATTGCCCTTTTCTCTTGCTAAATCTATGCTTGTTTATCTTATTAGGCAGAATAGAGTTGTTTGAACAACATGCTTTTGCTTTTGGCCATCATATGAATAGCATCTTCTTGTTTCTCCATAGTACTAGACGAAACGAACAAATGAATACAGTAGAAATCAGTCCTTTGGTTCGAGTATATAAGTGCATCATGTTAGACACTGTTTGCTATATTTTGCGGTCTCCTCTGGTTAATGAGGGACCTATCAGTATTCACTCATCATGCCAGTAAACTATGAAAGTTATAATAGTTGGTGTTTAGGCGCTGTTTGATAACCTTCTTTTTTCTTGTTTTATGTAGATATTGAAGTCCCAGTTGCGTGTGTCATATTGGTATTCCTGTTTGCGATTCAACATTACGGAACCCATCGAGTTGGATTTTTGTTTGCACCAGTTGTAATTACCTGGCTCCTGTGTATTAGTGCCATAGGCCTGTACAATATATTCTACTGGAATCCCCAAGTTTACCAAGCACTCTCCCCATATTACATGTACAAATTTTTGAAGAAGACCCAAAGGGGAGGTTGGATGGCCCTCGGCGGGATCCTGCTATGTATGACAGGTAATCCATCTTCTTTTTCATCTTCTCCCCTTTTTATTCTTGTCCTTTTAAGTTATCTGAAGTTGCCTGTCTGATATTCAGGTTCGGAAGCAATGTTTGCTGATCTCGGGCACTTCTCGCAGCTATCTATCAAGGTATTTCTTTTTCAATCAGCTGAAACTTTGCATCTTTGTCGTCTATAAAATTCATTCAAGCTATTGACCTCCCCTCTCCCGCTCCCTCCAATATTTACGAGGGTCGAGGCTAGCACTAGCTTGTGCACACCTCGACTAATCTCATGAGATAAGTGTCAACTATTAGCCATATGTATTTGTAGATTTCATATTCTGTTTGAAGCGCAAGAGATACAAAGGAGTTGAAAATTCATCTTCTTACAGAAATTTGTTCTACTGCAGATTGCTTTCTCTTTTGTGGTTTATCCATCTTTGGTCCTGGCATACATGGGACAAGCTGCTTATCTTTCTCAACATCACAGCGTGGAAACCGACTATCGAATCGGATTTTATGTGTCTGTCCCTGGTAGGTGTACAAATTTGTTGGTGCATTGGAGACAAGTTATATATTTAACTGTCAAAGGAATTCAACCGTTATCTTTATGTTTCAGAGAAAATAAGATGGCCCGTTCTTGTGATCGCCATTTTAGCCGCGGTGGTAGGAAGTCAAGCTGTCATTACCGGAACTTTCTCGATAATAAAACAGTGCTCTGCCTTAGGTTGCTTTCCGAGGGTCAAAATTGTACATACCTCCTCAAAGATCCACGGTCAGATTTATATACCGGAGATCAATTGGACGTTGATGCTCTTATGCTTGGCTATTACTGGTGGCTTTCGAGACACGAAACGAATGGGCAATGCATCAGGTATAATTTCCACTTGAATGACTTTCTTCATTTTTCTAGTCATTCAGGTTTAGATTTTTGTTTTTGTTGTAACTGCTAATCTAGTTGACTTGGGGAAAACTGTCTTTCTTTGAAGTTATTTTTATCTCATTGAGTCTACAGGGAATAGAAAATTTACTACTCTAAACCACATATACTCCTCCAAACTCCTACTTTCTCCTCCAAACTCCTACTTTCGACCAAGTTGATTGTGATATATATAAAGTCTACCATCCCCCGACCTTGCTTAGATTTGCGGTTATGGTGTTTCGGTTATTTTACTTGGTAAGACTGATCGTTGTGTCGAATTTATTGCAGGCTTAGCAGTTATAACTGTTATGTTGGTGACCACATGCCTAATGTCTGTAGTCATCATCTTGTGCTGGCACAAAAGTTTTCTCTTTGCCATTGCCTTCATACTTGTTTTCGGCTCCATTGAATCACTCTACTTCTCAGCATCCCTCATCAAGTTTCGAGAAGGGGCTTGGGTTCCCATCGCACTTTCGCTCATCTTCCTAATAGTCATGTACGTATGGCATTACGGAACACGCAAGAAATACGAATTCGACGTTCAAAACAAAGTTTCGATCAACTGGCTCCTTGGCCTAGGTCCCAGCTTAGGCATTGTTCGAGTACGTGGAATCGGCCTCATATACACCGAGCTTGTGACAGGAATCCCCGCCATCTTCTCCCACTTTGTAACAAACCTCCCCGCCTTCCACCAGGTCCTAGTCTTCCTCTGTGTCAAATCCGTCCCAGTCCCACACGTCAGACCTGGAGAGAGATTCCTAGTAGGAAGAGTCGGGCCAAAAGAGTATCGTCTCTACCGTTGCATAGCACGGTACGGCTACCGCGACATCCACAAGGACGACATGGAGTTCGAGAAGGACCTGATGTGCAGTATCGCAGAGTTCATCCGATCCGAGAAGCAAGAAACCAACGTCAAACTAGAAGATCTAGAAGAGAGCGAGAAAATGACAGTGGTGGGGACATCTTCAACACAAGTAGATGGAGTGAGAATGTGCGAGGATGAAGGAGAAACCGCGGAGACATCAGAGCTCAGGGAGATAAAATCTCCGCAAAAGGTGAGGAAAAGAGTGAGGTTCGTCGTACCAGAGAGCCCGCGAATGGAAGTAGAGGCAAGGAGGGAGCTTCAAGAGCTAATGGAGGCAAGAGAGGCAGGAATGGCTTTCATAATGGGGCATTCATATGTGAAGGCAAAGAGGGGATCAGGTTGGGTGAAGAAAGTGGTGATAAATTATGGGTATGATTTTTTGAGGAGGAACTCAAGAGGGCCAAGTTATGCTTGGAGTGTGCCTCATGCTTCTACTTTAGAAGTGGGGATGATCTACCAAGTTTGATTTTCTTTTTTGGTTAACTTCCACTTTGTGCATTCTCTAGTCTCTCATTGTATATAATAAAAGCATTTTTGCCCAAGCTTTGATCTTTCTGTAATTTTACAACTTGCTTCCTCCCAAACTCTACACATCCACCCAATGAAAGGAATTAAAAGGCCTTTTTTTATTTCTCCTTCTTGATTAGAATATTAAATTTTCGTCAACATTTCTTAATATATCTTTGGGTTTGACATTGATACGAAGGATAAATTGACATTTTTATATAAGTGCAAAAAAAATACAAAGTAAAGAAAATAAACAAAATATCACTAATATGAAGATAATAGTGATGCTAATTATTTTTAGTTTATTTAAAAATTTTCAAATGTTTATTTGTAATTTTTTTTTTTTTTGGTATAATGGTAGGGATTAAAAGTCACAATTTTTTAGTTGGACATATGGTTTGAGATGTATGTCAACTACCGCTGAACTATATACTCGCTTTGACGTATTTTATTGAATAGTTAAATTTTAATATTTAAAGAAAGTGGTATATTTAATTCAGGTTAACAAAATACTTTTGGTCCTTACTTTTTTCATTAAAGTTATAATTTAGTCCATTAGTTTAATTCATATACTTTTTAAGTTTACAACAATTTAATATTAAACTTTGATATGTAACGGTTTAGTCTCTATAGTTTATATTTTGTAACAATTTAATCTTTACCATGAAAAATCTTATCTAAGTGAAATATTAATTTTTAGTAGATAATGATTTAGTCTTTATTGTTTATAAATACATTTAGTCTATAACTCTTTGAGTAATTGATAATGTCCTAACAATATTTTTAATAAATCTTTACTAATTTAAACTACAAGGATTAAAATGGTACAAACTAATGAAAGTACATGGCTCAAATGTTACATACCGAAATTTAGGAACTAAATTGTTATTTCAAAGTATAAAAATCAAATGTATTTTTTAACCATTAATTTAAAAATAGATTAAATAAAGATTTTGAATGACTAGCGATAGATAATGGGGGCAATTGCAGGAATTGCCAAATTTAATAACCCGTTTTAAAAAATGGTCAAACGTATTGCAATAATGGCTAAATGGTTTTCTGAAAAAATGTTCAGACAAATATACCTTTGTAACAAAATTAGGTATATATGCATAGTTGTAGGGATTTAAGATTTTTACGAATAACAAAAACAAAATATTAGGGAATCAACCCTATCTAATAAAAAAAATAAATCAGATTAAAATAATTATCTTAAATCTAATTTAAAATTACTAATAAAGTAAATTTAAAAATAATTGATAAGATTGTGTTGGGTAGATCTTAAAATTTACTCATCTTTAATATAAGATTTAAAAAAGAAGGGTATTAAATATTATTAGGGAGGAATATGGTTTAAAAAAAAATAAAGGTTTTTTAAAAAATCAACATTAATTCGAAGAGAACTAAAAAAAACAAGAGAGTAAATATTATTAAAATTGATAATATTGTGTTGGGGTAGATTTTAAAATTTACTCATCTTTGATATAAGATTTACAAAATCAGAGAGTAAATATTATTAGGGAGGAATATTTTTATTGTTTTTAAAAAAATCAACACTAAAAAAAATACATTACCTTCCTCAATTTGTAGAGGGTAGAGCCGCCCACATCCTTCGACGCCGCTGCTCCAATCAGCATCCTTCAAGCAGTGTTTCTATCCTACTATAGAAGGAGACAAACTCATAAAGAAATATTTGAATATGCTTATAACGTCGATCTCATGAGCTGTATACATTTCTGCATGATAATTACTAGTAAATCTACACATACACACCAAATTGAAGAATCAGTAAAAAATATACTGTGATGATAACGTTTGATATATATACATATATACAACAGATCTACAGTATCAATACATATATATACGTTACCTGAATTTTTCTCGATCAACCTTGATGCACACAACGGAATGAGCGCGTACGACTCTTCGGCTGACCCCATAATTGATTCCAATGCCTTCTCTTTACCTCTCCAAGCTTTGTAATATTAGCACCATGGTTCTTTCAAGTGTAATTAATAATATCTCGAGCAGTTATTTTTCATGTCCATGATTGTTTTCACACACTAACTAACCATCATTCTTTACAACATCAATAGAACAACTATGTTCCTCCACATATTTCCTAATAACCCATATTTTGCCATCTAAGCAATGAGAAGAACGGAGGTACTAATTGCACTTTAAAACCAACTGTTTTTTGTTGGATTTTACTGTTTTGAACTGAAAACTACATTTTAAGGCTACAAAGTAAACTGTCTTCTTCAATTCTTCCTTGTTTAGAAAAGCACAATCTTTTTTCAGTACAAAGTTGGACGGGAAACCATGAATTTGACTCGGATCCATTAATATGAGTTCCTTGCATTTATGGTGGGATGTCTGTACTGATGTCTCACCTCCATTCATGGGGTCAATGGGAGTGTTTACAACAATACTATCTAGTGTGGAGTGCACTTGTGTAGAACTCTCATGGCTAGGGTAAATTTCGATATTTACATTCGTCGGAAATAGTTTCCCACTTCCATATATGGAGTCAATATGGGTATCCACAGTATCAACGACAATGCAGTACTTTGTCTCCAACTCATTCGACAACATAGTTAAAAACCATGAGACATCTTTATTTTTAGCTAGTCTTATAATAAGAGACTTGTGACTATCATTCTTGACCAATGATATGCATAAAACTTTTTCACCTTCTGTTAAATGAATATTCTTCCTAATGTCTTCGATAAGTTACAACAACGTACCATCCTTCCAGATTAACATTTGAGAGATGTTGAAATTGTTGTATCCATTTTTTTCATTCCACGTACCACCATATAAAATTGTAATTACTACATTTACCATTGTTACAAAGAAAGGAGCTAAAAGAAGAAGATACAGTAGAATGACATAAGATGAGATGAAGATAATGGCACTGGTAATACGTTTAAATTAATTGAAATTACTAATAAAAGAATTAAAATAATTAAGATAAAATCATTGGAGGTAGGAAACAAAATTTGAATTGAATAACAAAGTTTGTTGGGGTTGTTAAATACTTTGTAAATTCCCAAAACAACATAAGAAGGCATTGTGGGAAAATAATGTAAAATTCCAAATATATTTTTTAGTCATTTTTGTAAAATTATAAACTAATAAACAGCGTGGTAAAATTTAGCCATTTACTTAAATTTTTTTTTGTACCTAGTCCCATATATCAATGTTGATACTGAAGCTCTAATTTCCTGTTATCATTTTTATTAAGTAATTTTTTTGTTTGAGATGTATAAGATCAAATGTTTGAATGGTGACCAAATATTTATGATTTAATATTTAAAAAATATATATATATTTGTATTTTATTGGTTTTTGTTTTTGTTTTTCAATAATTAACTTCTCGGTGTATGTGTACATACATATACATATATTAGTTTTAAAATTTAGCTAAAATCTTCTTAAAACTTAGCCATGATTAAAAAACCTATTTACTTCCCCGAAAAAAAAATACAAAACAAGCAACATACATAATCACTAAAAATGTGTTTTAATCTCATTTTAGCCCATGAAATTTCATAGGTTTTTAACTCTTGTTGTTATCGAACGTTTGAAATGTCTGTTTTTAGTTTATAAATTTTTAATAATTAAATATTTTGGTTCATAATGTTATTTGGGACTTGCATGATAACACTAGGTCTGGTCTAAATAATAGTAGATTACTTAGTCGCATGATAAAAAATTTTACAAAAACAGCACAAATATAAGAATTTGTATGTGATCGATATATGTGTATTAGTAATGTATTTTATATAGATATATCCGTTGTATACTTTATCAATGATACAAAAATAATATAATAGTGATATGTCTTTAGAATGATACAGAAATAGTATATTAATGATATATTTTATATTAAGTTTATCAATGATATACTTTATCTCATAAATGATATATTAGTGGTAGTTAATTTACCAACCTGAACAAAACTCAATTGATTAAGATATATATCATTGACCAAAAGGTCATTCTTTGAAGAAGACTCCATCAACTATTTAGAAGAGGTTCAAATCTCCATCCTGAATGTTGTTGAACTAAAAAAAAAGTATTCTAATGATTTATCGATGATACAAAAATAATACACCAATGATATACAAGAGAAATAATTGTCATATTTGGAAATTATTTTTCTGTGTAACAAAGTTGAAAATGTGGCAACTATGTTTTACCCTCTATTATTTTGTTATGTCATCTAACGTCTCATCCAACCTCTGTCTAAACTAGAAGACTAGAGGTTCTGATACATGCCTACCTCAAAATGTTAACACACACATTTGAAACATCAATAAGTAGTTTAAGGGTGTGTTTGGTTCGTTATCTAAAAACATGAATTTGAAAATTATAGATTCAATGAAAACAAAAATTGTATATTATGTATTCACTGTTTTCAAGTATATGTTTGGTAGGGGATCACAGAAATTGAATCTGAATTTAAGAATTTATTGAAACTGTGTTTGATAACGTATTCCTAACAACTCAAATAAAATAATTTTCAAAGTTTATAGATTAAAATAGAAAATTCAAAACTAGGACCGAAACGAAATAAAACTTAGACAACACTTTCTTTTATAAAGAAAAAAAATAGCAAAACATATTTAATTACCGTACTTTTGCTAAAGTAATGATTACTCCCTAAACATTATACTTTCAAATTGGTAACAATCCACAGACTTTACAATGTAACAATTCAATTTATATAGTTTAAAATTTATAATAACCTATTCCTATGTTGTAAAAAATCTCATTAAAATTAATTGTTGATTTTTATCGTATATCGATTTAGTTTTTATAATTTATAAACACATTTGGTTTTTCGTTAGTTTATCGATTTACCTATATAAAAAACTTAACAAAAAAGTTATAATAGAGATTAAATTATTTTTTTAATAAAATATGTAAGGTGATGAGTCAAATTTGTGATTTTTTAATCGAAAGTATATGTTTTAATAAGTTGAGATTGACGCAGGAAGTAAACTCTTACCCATAGGTACTTACCAATTTGAATATACAAACTCATGACCAAAAGTTTTTTTAAGCAATAAAATTTAAAAAAAAAACAAAAAAAAGATTTAATTTTGTACTGTTTTAAATTAACATATAAAAGCCACTCACCATCACCTTTCGCGGGTCTTGATAGTTCTTTCTTTTACAGAGCTCTCGCCCCTGTTTCTCTCTTCTTCTTCTTCTTCTTCCTCGGCGCATTTCGCCGCCATTTCCCTTCATCTCAACAACTTCCACTTTTATCAAAATCATCGCCGATCCATTCTACAGTCTCCCTCCCAACAAGAATACTCTTGTCACGTCGCCATGTTACCCGCCGTTCCGACGACGTGTTACCTCTCTGTTTAACCAAACATCGAAAATGGCGAGGCGTTTGGTCCTTTTGGCGGCCATTTTGGCGGTCCTTTTTGGGTGGTTTTCTTCAGTTTCTGGCTTGCCCACAGGTACGGCGCCTGTAATCTTCTCTCCTCATTCTTCATCTCTGTTCAGGCGTTTTCGTTTCGTTGCAGAAATTATAGCAGGGGTTTTGTCCAAGGCGGTTTCTGCCCTTGTAAATTGGATATGGGCGATCAATTCGGTCTCTAAAATTGGTTCGATTCGTTTCCTCAGCCCTAATTTTGAGCGTTTTTTTTTGTGTGTTTAATGGATTTTTGGGCATTATTTATTTGATTGGTTTTTCAGCCGTTTCTACCCGTTCGATGATTAAGTTTGAGACGGGGTATGTTGTTGAGACTGTGTTTGATGGTAGTAAGCTGGGAATTGAGCCTTACTCTGTGGGGGTGTCTCCGAGTGGGGATCTTCTGATTTTGGATGCAGAAAATAGTAATGTTCACAAGATAACTATGCCATTTTCTCAATGTAAGTCCTCTTGCTGTACTAATTTGTCAGTTCAATTGTGTAGCTTAGATTATATATCTAGCTCTGGTACTTTTATAATGAATATTGGAGCGAGAATTCGAATTTTTGACCAGCAAGGATGGTTGTTACCAATGTCTTTGCTGTTAAGTTAGACACGGGTTAGCTCTATCTTTGGCACTTTTGTCATTTAGCATTCTCGTCATTCTTTTTCTCGTTTTAGTTCTTATACGTTTAAAACAATCCTAAATAGTAACAAAACATTGACATGACATAACATTGAATATATGCAATCATTTCATGTATTGAACTAAATTGAAATTGGTACCATGACCAAAATATAAAAAAGTGGCAAATACAGAAATTACAATTGGAAATTTAGTATTCTTATAGCTATGGTTGTCAGTCAGCTCGGTTTGTTCTTTGTCTAGCTTTGTGGTAGCTGCTAGTCCTTTACTTCAAACTCTGGACATCTTCTTATTATTATTTTTTAATTATTTTTTCAACATATTCTTTGCTTTCTTAAGGTATTAGTTGATTCCAATTGTAGATGAGAATACTTTCCTTTATTCATAAGCTTTTGTTTAGCAGAAGACTCACTCACCTTTTGATGTGAAACTACCCTTTTTTGAGTTTTGCATCATAATTAGTGATCTATTAGTTTGATGTTATACCAATATTAAGCTTCATTAGCCCTTAGCCTTTCAGCTTTAGCAACCATGATTCCAGTCTTTGACGTACCGAAATTAATTAATTAAGGTTTACTTTTTACGAATCCAATGGGTTTGAGCTTCACGAAGAAGAAAGGCATGTATATTTGGCTATATGGTTGTTGTGTTTCAATATACTTTTCAAGGATATTATTTTGGAAATGGGAAATAAGTAACTAGAGACATAAACGTTATCAGAGGGTCCTTAATATTTTAGGTAGGTGGTTGACTAATTGACGAGTCATTTAGAAATTTAGCTACCAGTCTATGGTAATGGAATGTACCTGCTTTTTTTTCTAATATTGATAAAAATATAAATAGCATATTTTTCAAATTCACCTATGACCAATCAATGATTTGTAATATCCTGCAAATGCTTCTACTCTTTCTCTTACCTAGTGATAAGCCATTCAGCTATAGTTCTAGATTTAAATTCGATATTCTAAGTATCTAAATATTAAATGAACAAATATATGCCATCTCACTCAGGTTCGCTGGGGAAGATTGTTCGATAACTCAGCCAGTGTATAATTTCTCTTATTAATTTGATGAACTGTTGGTCGCTCTAGTTTTTTCTTTTGCTGAAAACAGGAACTATATGCAGTTTGCAGGTCCAAGCTGTTCGCAGGATCATCTGAAGGATACTCTGGACACGTGGATGGTAAGCTAAGTGATGCAAGAATGAGTCATCCAAGAGGGCTAACAGTGGATCAAAGAGGAAATATTTACATTGCAGATACAAAGAACAGGGCTATAAGGAAAATCAGTGATGCCGGTACTTTCCTAAATCAGTTCGAGAGCGTTGCGTGCCTCGATTATGAATCTTGCCTCTTATCCACTCCTTGTTCATTTAGTTTACCGAAGAATTTCCATTCAGTCATCTTAGTTTTGGGATCTGTTAATTGTATATAAGTCGTTTATAGTTCTTTTGCAGGAGTTACTACGATTGCTGGTGGCAAATGGAGGAAAAGTGGCCATGTTGATGGTCCTAGTGAAGACGCAAAGTTCTCCAATGATTTTGATGTAGTTTATGTAGGAAGAAGCTGCTCGCTTCTGGTAATTGACAGAGGAAACCAGGCAATTCGGGAGATTCAACTTCGCACTGATGATTGTACCGACGAATATGATGGTAGCTTCCTCTTAGGTACATTGTAGCCAAAGAAAATCATCATTGGATGCCATTTTTTCTCTCATATTCAGCAATCTAAACTATGTTCTGTTGTTGTAGGGATGGCTATGCTAACTGCAGCCGTGCTTTCGGGTTACACTTTGGCATGTCTGCAATGTAGAGTGTCGGCAATGTTTTCTTCAAAAAATGTAATGTCATCTCAAATCTTACAAAACAAACTGTAGTTTATTACAGTGTTATAGATAATGTAGCAATAGAGTGCAATATCCATCTAACATTGACATTTTCCAATATTTTAACTGATATTTCATAGCCTTACTGACAAATGTTTGCAATACAGTAAAATATTATCTATCAACATTGATATTTTTTTTCAATATTTTTACTCATATTTCTATGAATTTGAGATTTGACATTTTTGACCGTCCTAATGAGTTTGACGCGAGGTATGAACCAAAAGTTTACAATTTGGTTCAATTTGAGTTTCAATGAGTCTAAGACAAAAAGATTTGTTTCTGATGAGTTTCAATATGTCTACCAATGTTTCTGCTTTGTCCCTAGGAGGGAGTGGCCAGGCTATTCTTTGACATAGAACAAAACTTGCAGTCACAGTTTTCTACCTTTCCTGAACTTCTGTTTCTCTTTTCTCGAAATGCCTTCCTATATTTTGCAGGATTCAAGAGCTAACTCGAGGAACTTTACATCGATTCCTCCATATCAGAGACTCAAGAAATCGGTCAGGCATCCCTTCATTCCTAGTGAAGAGGAAGAAGATAATCAACCAGGAGAGAATATAATTTGTTCCCTCTGCAAGCTTTTCCTCAACACTGGCTCATCAGCAGCAGAAATATTTGTGGCATTGCTTCTTGGAGCTAGAAGAAAGCCATCCCACCCCCACATCGAGCAGTCACGGCTCGGCGTGCAGGAAAGATTTGCAGTTCCACACGACCGCAAACCGCTGCATACAATGGCCAGCAGACCTTACTCTTACACGGCAACGGGACTCGAGAACGTCCACCGTTACAGGCACATTTGGGCCGACGATGGTGGCGATCAATGGGAAGAGCAGGCATATCCATCCAGTCCAAAGATGTGGTGCAAAAGAAGCTGTGAGAGAAATGAGATTGTGTTCGGTGAAGTACAAGAAGAAGTGCAACTCTATGAACAAAAGGAAGAGAAGTGTTCTGTTGGTGGTGAGAGGAGAATGAGAGATTAGCAAATTGATTGATTTCTTAACCTCACTTGTATGATATCATAAATTCGTTTATTCAAAATGATATAATAAAAATTATATTGAATTTTACATTTAATTAATATGGATATTGTCAACCCAAGTTATTAAGGAATATATTCTAACCAAAAGACATACATATTGTTATACTAAAAAAAACGCATATATTTTTTTTTAAGTATGACAACAGATATCATTTAATATCTTGGTTCAACTATAGTTTCGATCCCTAACTCTATCTATAAAGAAATATATATTTTTTAAATCTCGATTCTTTTGGCATTTGAATTCTAATATCTGAACTTTAACATAGAAACATCGTCTAAAGCAAGAAAAAAAGTAAATTAAATTAAAAAAAAGTTATGAGACAAAATTATTTATATTGTTAAAAAAAATTAAAAAAATTGATGTTTGTAAACTTTACTTCCGATGTTGTTTAACTTTTGGAATGATTTTTTTAGTACAACACATATGGGCGGAGGATCGAATTCACAACCTCTTGGTTGGAGGTAATTATCATTGAGCCAAACTCGTTTTGGCACTTTTAGAATGTTGTTTGTTCCGTCTTTACTTTTTAAAAAATCTTAAAATAAATGTGAGTTTTAAGATGTTTTTCGAAAAAATTGTTTTTATGTGAAATATTTATTTTGTAATCATTTTGAAACAAAATTAATTAAATGTTTTATTTAAAAGCGCTTTAAGTCTGTTTTTAATATGTTTTTATAACTCTTAAAACTATTTTTATTATGGAAATTTCTAAAATGTACTTTTAATTGGTGAAAATAATGACCTATTAAAGTTCTATGTAAAAATTTTTAAAATGTACTTTTAGACGTTCACGAATGAGAAAGGTATAACACAGTAACTCGAATATATATTTAGTCTAATATATAAATCATATATAAACAACTTTAAAATTTCAACCACCTATTAAGAACTATTTAAAGTTATAAATATGACTCTAAAATGTTCAACTTTTTATTTGGCCCTACAAAAGAATACGTTTATTCAATTTTGATCCTAAACTTTCAAAATATATATATGTTTAGTCCCTAATATTTAACCCGTTATTTGCAAGCTCGGATTTAGGAGGATTTTCAAGTCAGAATGATTTTAAAATCATTTCTCATGTTGGTTGGATTAAAAAAAATAGAATTTGAAATCCAATCTAATTTGAAATCCCGTTTTGTTCCAAAAAAAAAAATCATCCAAAATAGGTCGGATTTGTTAGGATTTTAATTGAAAGTTGACTATATTACAATTTTATCCTTGCAATAAGTTTAATTGAAGAAATCAAACTAAACCAAAATGAGATAGATAAAATGAGAGAAAGCAAATCAAGATGAGATGAGATAAAAAGAGAAAAAAATGGAAAAGGATGTAAAAAAGAAGAGAGAAAAGAGAGAAAGATGTAGAAGGAGAAATGGAGAAGAAGATGAGATAAAAAGAGAAGAAATAAAATGGAGAATAAGGTATAAAGAGAAGATAGAAAAGAGGAGATGAAGAAATAAAAGGGAGATGAAGGAAGAGGAGGAATAAAAAAGATGGAGGCAATGAGATGAGTCCGGATGACGAAAATTCATACTAGTGTTTTGATATAGAGGAAGGTTGTTGGGATTTTGTTTTATAATTATAAGGGCGTAATGGTAAAATAAATATTTTATTTTCGTTTCCTTCTATAATTTAGAACCCTGAATTTGAAATCATTTCTTTTAAATTCTTAACGTGAAACAAAACATAAAAGAAGTAATTGTTTTTTTTTATTGATAAAAAAAATAATCATTTCAGTCTTTATGTCTATTTTGATTTTAACAAATTAATAACATAGTTTCGGATATCTATACAAATTTCAAACCACACAGATTTACTAACAAAATTTTATTATTTTAGGTAGAGAAACAATCTAATAATTATTTTTTTGAAGTTGAACGACTAAAACAAACCTTATGAAAGTTTTGGGGATCAAAATTACTATTTTGGTAAAGTTAAAGGAGCAAAATGGGAGTTGAAAAAAAAAAAAAAAACAATTGAGTCAATTGATTATAGAAGATTTGTACCAGAGAAGCCAACACTTCAATTTAAAAATCTGCCTTTGGCATAGTGACAATTACCGACACCAGCCCCCCTCATGTCAGTCAGTGCCTACGTTAATTTTACTTCTAAAAAAAGAAAATAGATGGTAGATTAGGCCTATTTTTAAAAAAAGAATTTGTAAATTTTCTATACAAATATATCCACTTTTTTTTTTTTTTTTTTTTTTTTACAATCAAATATGTAGATTTAAAAAAATGAAAAAGAAGAGAATATATAGATTGGTAAGACTTTTATGGTCTAATTGTTACCTTCAATTTCAAGACTCATTTTTATTTTTAATTTATACATTACCATTAGGTATTTTTTAAAAGTAAATTATTGTATTGATTTTTTTTTCTTATTTAAAATCATTATTTTCATATTCCATTGTTCTTATTTTGCATAATTTTAATTTCAATTTTACATCATCTAAATGAGTCGAAATTTTGGAAACTCATGATCTAAGGTAATTTTTTTTATTAACTTTACATCTTATATACTATGAATTTTACTATTTGAGATTATTTTAAATTTAATAGTTAGTAAAGGTTTGGACTAAAATATAAAATTGTCATGTTTAAACTACTTTTAAAAGTTTAGACTATAATATAAAATTGTCGTGTTTCAACTTCTTTTATACAATAGAATTATTATCATTCATATTTTATGTGTTTAACTTTTTATTTTAATTTTATTAATATTCTTGTGGATTTAATTTGAAATATAAATAGTAATACTATAAAAAAAATCAATCAAGTCATCATCTTGAAAAAATTACCTAAATAAATTTAGAAAATCATAGAATGTGATATCTAATAGTGGAGTGAAGCGTTCTATTTGTAGGAGGTGCATCTGACAAGTTATCTGACCAATGGTTTCTTTTGTTGTGTTGAAGGTCTATCAACCGTTGAGTGGTAAGTATGAAGGTTGTCTCCCCTTATTTGTTCTTCAAGAGAGATTTGATCCTTCCGACCTTATTTTCCACATGACAATGTTATTTTTGACCCGTAATAAAGGAAGGGAGAGATGAAGGATTCCAAATAAAACTTAACGTGACAAGACCATATTTGTTTACCAAGAATCAGAATGATAATATTATTCATTTGATGATGTTTACCAGAAATCTTTTAGAATCGAAATCAAAATTCTTTGATATTGTTTACTAAAACTTTCTGAAATTGAAATCGGAATCAGATATATAAAAATTACTAATATACCATTTTTTTTCTTTCTTGCTAATTACAAATACATTACTGTGCTAATCTTTTTCTTAATTAAAATAATAATAAATTCTAATTTATTTTATTTTTAGTATAACAATTTATTGAATATTAATAAATAATAAATAATTAAAATAAAATTACATCAATTAAGATACGTTTTTATTAGAACAACTATCATTTAATATAAAAATATTATTAAATTTTATTATTCAATATTTAATACCAATCAATTATATTAAAAAAAATTATTGGTAATTAATTAATAATAACAAAGTAAAATTAAAAAAATTAAATTAGATATAAATTTATAATATTCTATAATAAAATAACTCATAGAAGTTGTATCAATTTTTATTGGAAGAAAAATTAGTAGTAATATAAATGATAAAAATAATTAATAAAAAGGTTATAAGCCCATAAAGAAAAGATAATAATAGCAAAGTAGCTATAATAAACGTGTGTGATCCCATGAAATAAGGAACGTGAATGATATTGATCTGGTACTAGAGAGGGATGAGATTGTTCATTTTAATAATGAAATTATCAAGTTTAGAGTGTGTCCTGCCATTTGATTCCATTCTTACAATTTGATAAATACGGAATGGAAAAATTCATTTCCATTTCATTGAATTAAATATGGTCCGGATGATTTCTGATAAATAGATAAATATCTTCGTATTTACCACTATTGAAAAAGAGTTTGCCAGTTAAGCATTGGTGATATTACTTGATTATTTGAACCAAAATCTTGCGAGAGACGACGTCGTTAGGGGGAGAGAGACGACGTCGTTTTTGTATCCCAAAAATTTCAAATGTCTGATGGGCGAAATTAGTATCGCGTATAAATAAGCTGGAGTTCTCTCCAGCGGTTGGCGGCAACGAGGAACTGAAGCAGAATCGTGAAGGTCAAGCGGATGAAAAATGGGAGTGCAGGGTCTTTGGGAGCTACTGGCCCCCGTCGGCCGCCGTGTCTCCGTCGAAACCCTAGCCGGCAAGAAGCTCGCCATCGGTATATTCAAATCTCTCCTTTCCAATCACACCTCTGCAATTTTCAAAATGTTTTGTTTGTTTCTTTCCTTTGAAGATGCGAGCATCTGGATGGTGCAATTCATAAAGGCAATGCGCGACGAGAGAGGGGAAATGGTCCGAAACGCCCATTTGCTCGGTTTCTTTCGCCGAATTTGTAAACTTCTATTCTTGCGGACTAAGCCTGTTTTCGTCTTTGATGGTGCAACCCCCGCTCTCAAGCGCCGTACTTTGATTGCGCGCCGTAGGCAGCGTGAGAACGCCCAGGCTAAAGTTCGTAAGACTGCCGAGAAATTGCTTCTCAATCATGTGAGTTTGGTTTCCGGTCTTTTTCAACTTATAGCTTGTAGTTCCGCTTTTTTTTTTTTTGTTGATTTCCACGCTCAATTATATATACAGTAATAGGATGTTAAATCACCGCAAGTCCTAAAGCTTAAGTTGATATGTTGTGGTATATTTAATCATTTATTCATGTTCTTGACCTTGGTGAGTCTTAAATTTTGGAGTTGTATGCTGGAACTTGTCCATTCGTCTACAGAAATTATCGTGCTCGTGTTTTGAAATTTTATTTAGCAGAATTCAGAAGTGTGTTTTTCGAGGGGCCAAGTGTGATTAAACAGAAATATCTCAAGCTGATTTCCATCGTTGATATTCTGATTTTATGGGAAGAACTTGTCTTTTACACCAAAATAAAATGGAATTTCACTTTACATTACTTGTTATATTAATGAATATTGTACTGGACGGTAGTGGTGCTAAATTTTAGTAGTGTTTTGGATGTATGCAGTTTTACCATTCAGTAATACATAGGAAGCAAATCACTACCATGTTCCCAGATAGGTGTGTTCAGTTGAAAGGTGAAATCTTCATCTCAACGAAGATGAAGATATAAGTCATAGTTTATCTAATATTTCATAACCGTTGTTTTTCTCCCAACTAAATAGTGGTATTTCCGCTAGGTCCTTTTTATTTTTTATTTTTTTAAATTAAGTTGCAACTTGCAGTTGAGAGTTAAATTTTTGAACTTTTTTAATTTCTACCTTTTGTTCAATAGCTAAAGGCAATGAGGTTGAAAGAACTAGCTGAGGATCTTCAGAACCAGAAACAGCAGAGGAGGCAGGATGTACCAAAAAAGAAGAACTTGCCAAACCATAAAAGAACTGCAGATGGTACTTCTGGAAGGAACAAAAGCATCACAACCACAAGTAGTGGCGATCATGAAAAACTAGATGGAATGTGAGATATGTCTCTGTGTATATTACTAAAATATGAAAATACTCAGAAGAATGTGGTTTGATAGGTTTTTTGGTTGATCAATTAGGTTGGCAGCATCGATCATGGCTGAAGAGAATGGATTTTTCACAAGCAGCTCTTCCTCTTTTTCTGGTGCTGCTCTTGCTAAAGACAACAGTGGTGAAGAGTCAATACTGGTAAGTTTCCGGCATGTGGATGTAACATGATGATTATTATGTCTAGCTCACGTGCTGATCTTATCAAAACAATACTTCAAATTCATTTGGGTATTTATCAATGTAATGGTTTCGTGTTCAAAATTTTATTTGTAAAGCTTTTGCATTGTTGTTTGGGGCATTGCATTATGTTGGTTCATTTATTCTCTTTATGCCGATGCTTTTCTCTGAAATTTCAGTTTTCCTTATTTATTTATTTTTATTGAAGAATATGTATTCTTTTAATCAAAGGAGCTAGCATTTTTATGTAAAATACAGGGACACCTGCGAGAAGTTGAAGAAAATAACTTAGTATAAATTGAACTAACAAATCTACTTTTATTTATTCAAATTTCATCTTTCTGTAATGCTTCTGTTGTGTGTTGCCCGGATACGTTTTCAGTTTCCTCAGTTGCAACAACAGGAAAAAAAAGAGTATATATATATATATGAAGAAGTGATGTATTGTTGGTGATGTATTTCAGATGTTGACATTTACCAAACTCAAGTGTCTGTACTTTATAACTCAAGTGACCCTTTCTTTAGTGGGGTTCTTCCTTGCGGGCTGTTTTTTTTGGTATGCCCTTGTTCATGTGCTTTTGTTTTCATTTGTCTCAATGAAAAGCTTGGTTTCTCATAAAAAAAAAAAACTACATAACTCCCTTTTTAAAACCGGGAGAGGTTATAAAACTCAAAGCGTGTCCCTGCTCTTGTTTGGGGAATATTTTTTTCTACACTTCAAGAGTATCTCTACTACATTGATTTATCTGCTCTGTCTTCTTGATGTTAGAGGAATTTCTTGATCTCAAAGCATGTCCCTGCATCACTTATAGTAAATTCTTTTGTAACTACAACCTTTCCATGTTTATGAACAATTGGGAAGCGGTTGTTTAGTTTGTTTGGTGGGGTTCCCTCTACCCCAGCCTCTAGTTTGTTTCTCTTTTTTTTATCAATACAGATATGTTTCTTATCTAAAAAAAAAAAGACTTTAATTTGTCTTTTTTTTTTCCAACATTTTCAGCCATTGATGAATGAAGTTGATCCAGATGTATTTTCTACTCTGCCTTCATCAATACAATATGAACTACTTCAGGTTAGGGTCTAATATTTCTTCTCAATAAATTGGAGGGAGAAAAATAAGAGACCTGATGAACAGGATGTTGGATCCAGAAACAGAAATACAAGAATGACTCAAAGGGCAAGAAGATTTTGTCAGATGAAATTCATGCAGTGGGGAGTGATACAGAAAGGATGGAAGTGGCCTCAAGAGGTGCCCATCAGCAAAATTTAGATGAGATGTAGGGTGCACGTACACTTGGGTTACAACTCTATTGTCATTGGGTTGTGTTAGTTGCATGTTTTTCTGTTGTGATCATTCTAGGTTGGCGGCCTCCATTGCAGCAGAGGAAGCAGGAAGTTTGAATGAAAATGCATCCGTATCTGCTGCTGCAAATCTGGATGAAGATACAGATGATGAAGATGAAGAGATGATTTTGGTATGCTATAGCTGACAGATTTCTGTAGTTCATATGATTTTATGTCAAACAAAATATTCTTCACCATCATACCATGGTGGCTTTCTTAAATTCTCTTCTCATGTTTACCAACTTAAAAGCTTCAGGAAATAAACTTGGATACGCTGACTTCAAGACAAGAAAAAGTTCCGAATATACCTGAGATCATCCTTTCAATTTCACACGTGAACAGAGACTGCCATAGTTTTATAAATAGTTTCAAAATTATCATTTTCATTTTAAATAGTTTCAAAACTACAAACTTTTTACAATTATTCTTAGAACTACAATACTTTAATCTTTCCTCCATTTCTTTGTGCAGACAATTACGAATTAGATAGTATATCATTTTGAGATTGTGAATCTTAGGCTTACTGAAATGCTGGGGGTCCTCAACTTATAAGTTATCTATCGTGACTGTCATATTGTTTGTGTTTACTTTGGACAGCCTGAAATGGACGGGGTAGTCGACCCTTCTGTGTTGGCTGCTTTGCCACCATCAGTTCAACTTGATCTTCTTGTTCAGGTAACTTCCGGATATGTATCAAGTATCATTATGATTGTCGTAGTCATCTAACTATATGCTGGCACATGTTAATGCAAATATATTCTTGGTGCAGATGAGAGAGAGATTAATGGCAGAGAACAGACAGAAATATCAAAGGGTCAAGAAGGTTGGTTCTGAAATGGTCCAATATGCATCTGTCATATATTTTAGAACATTAACTGCAAGACTTGATTCTATCTATCTATCTATATATATACACATATAAAGAAACTTCTCATTACAAAAAAGAGAAGTACAAGGGGGAAGATGAGATATCGCTTTTACCGTAGTAATTGTTATTTTTAGGTAGATTTAATATCCTTTTCGACTCCCTTAATTGTTGATGAGATCTATTGTAGTTTGATGCTAGTTTATTCAATATCTTTGAAAAGTCACTGTTGCAATTTGTGTATATATATATATATATTTTTTTTTGTTTTGGTTTTGGGTATACTTCTATTACCCCTCTAATTACTGCTAATGTCATCTTACTAGTTGATTTCATTTATTGTAGGACCCTGCAAAGTTTTCCGAGCTACAGATACAGGCATATCTTAAAACTGTTGCTTTTCGCCGGGATATTGATCAAGTGCAGAAGGCTGCTTCTGGGAGAGGCGTTGGTGGTGTACAGACATCGAGAATTGCCTCTGAAGCAAACAGGGAATTTATATTTTCATCATCCTTTACGGGTGATAAACAGTGAGTTGCTCAAATTCTGTATTTTATGAGATCAATCTACATGATAAAGTCGTCTGGACGTGCATTGGGGTGTGATTTAAGTTGTTCTTTTTCCATTGAATACTTGCTTGTTTTGGGCTTGTAGAATATAGTAGATTCATGAGGTGTTTGATTTTCTCAGGGTACTTGCATCTAGAATTGAGAAGAGCGGAGACGAAGACCTACAGGCACCAAGAGGCAGCAACCTTTAAGTTCCCTGAATAATACAGAAGTTCCTAGTACATCCAATGCTTTGGCTCGATCAACCCCTGATAAGACGGGGGTTTTTGAGGAAAATATTGAGACGTTTTTGGATGAGAGAGGACGTGTTCGAGTTAGCAGGGTGAGGGCGATGGGGATGCGCATGACACGTGATTTAGAAAGGAACTTGGATTTGATGAAAGAGATAGAGAAGAATGCCAGTGCAAATGAGGTTGTGAATCATGAACCTGTGCAAAATAGTGAAATTTGTAATCCAAAAAGTCATTCTTCTCAAAGCCAAGATTTAGATACTCCATATGAAGGTGTTAGTGAATCTGTTCAGTTGAGTTTGAGAAGCCGAGGGTCGATGCTAGATGAAGACACTGCTATAGAAATATTGCTTGAAGATGAGGGTGATAAGTCTTTTGATGGTGATGATGATCTATTTACTCATTTAGCCGCTGAAAATCCTATACAAGTGGCTTCTTTTGACAAGTCATCCCAAAAACTCTCTTTTGATGGTACTACAGATTCTGGTTGGGAGGAAGCAGTCGAAGGGAAAACTTATAGTCCAAAAAATGTTGAAGTGGATGATCACCCGTTTGTGGAAGGAAGAGTTAGTGATGAGAGTGAAGTTGAATGGGAGGAAGGAGTTTGTGATCATGTCAACCCAGTTCCTTTTGGAGCTGCTGAATCAGGAAAGTCGGTTTCCAAAGGTTCTTTGGAGGAAGAGGCAGATTTGCAGGAGGCAATAAGAAGAAGTCTGAAAGATGTAGGAGATAGAAAACCTGGCTCTGTACTATCTGAACATCAAAAACCAGAAAGTGCTGGGAAAATGCTTGAACAATGTACGAGTGTCCAAAATGAGAATGTGATTGGACTAAAAAATGTGGATGGTGCTGATGGAATGAGTTGTTCAAAAGCCAATGATTCTACTGGGAGGAAGGTAATCTAATCTCTAGTTTGTAATCTAAAATTCTTTTATGTGAAGTGCAGGGTCCTTACTCTGAACTGTATATCCAGGAGACAACTGAGAGTTCATCTCAAGAAAAGCAATGTTCAGAATGTATTGTGTTATTAGATACCACAACCCACACAGTTACAGAAAAGCTGGATGCTTCTTATAAGGATGTTTCTCATAAAGATTCAAATGAAAACGATGATACTCTTAAGCCCTTATCAAGGGATGCATCTGGTGCAGTTCTGGTTGGGGATAGGATAAATAATAAATTAACTGAACCTCCTTGCCATATGGTTGGGATGGAAGACAGTTACACTCCTGAAGTTGATTCCTCCCCCAAAGTTGTTGCCAGCGAAAATCATCAGAATTTTCCTGTTGACGAGCTTAGTAGTGATATTTTGCTGGAGGAGAATGATGCGCAAAAACCTGCAGTTGAAGTAATAAGCAATGCAGAGATTGAGTTTACAGAGGATGAATTAACAAATAGAATTTCAATTCTGGAGCAGGAACGTTTGAATCTTGGAGATGAGCAGAAAAGGCTTGAGCGTAATGCTGAATCTGTCGGCAGTGAAATGTTTGCAGAATGTCAGGTCTGTGTGGTTTTTTCTCATCATATTAGTGAGGAAAGAAGTCAATTTTTGTAAGTTTTAAACTGTTTATTTTATTATATCTTTCATTTTATAATACACTTAAAAGAAATCTATTCCCAGAAGTACCAACAATTTATTTTTTGAGAGGGTATGAGAAGGGTTGAGTAATTTGCATGATTTGGTCAATTTTTAGTGGTGAGAATGCTTTTGTGATTAGAGGGACTCATAGGGATTTAACCCATTAACTCTTGGTAGTCCAAGAGATTTTCACTGCCATGCCCAATTTATTCAGTTTGGCGTGCCTTAACTTTCTCTTAACACTACCGAACACAACATTCTTTAATTATTACAAATAAAGTCTGTTTTATGTGCTATTTGAGTTCTCTCTTTTTGAGAATGGAGAAAATTGAATATTTTGATTCATCTGATTCTCTACAGGAATTATTGCAAATGTTTGGCTTACCATATATTATTGCTCCTATGGAAGCGGAAGCTCAATGTGCTTATATGGAACTTGCAAATCTCGTTGATGGAGTGGTGACTGATGACTCTGACGTTTTCTTGTTTGGGGCAAGAAGTGTTTACAAGAATATATTTGATGACCGCAAATATGTTGAGACATATTTTATGAAGGTCTGAATCTGGTAGAGCTGCATGCATACTCGCTCTCTCTATTGTTGTTATCAATTTTACCATGCTAACCCACATTTGATTAAAACTTTTGGTGGTGCTATTTTATTTTTAACCATTATTTTGATGCTTGACTATTTAATGGGTGGCATAGACATAGATCAACTTGTTTTGGGTCACAAAGCATGGTCATGATGGAATGTGTTTCTATGCTTATCTTATCCACTGATCAATGATTATGAAAGTTCTCTGCATCATTAGGTTTATAATCTGGGAGTGATACAATCAGTTTATTCCTCCACTAAAGATTTTCTCTATGGCTTTAATCAGTTTATTCCTATATTCAGATTGCTCTTCATGGGGTTCCCTTTCTAATGCTTTTTTTTATTTATAATTATAATATTTTGTTATCAATTCAAATTTGGGGTGCTTATTGGTGAGGTTTTGATGGGTTAAAATTGTGGTTCTTCATCAATTGACGAAGATTGGAATTGGGGGGACTTCCTTTGTTATATTATATGGTTTAGCTTGTGATTTAGGAGAATTTATTTTCTTGATATTACTTTGTAACTTTTCAGTATTCAATGAAACCTGTGTTCATTTTTTTTTTTAAATAATTTATCTTTGGAACTGACAATGGATATTTTTTTTTTTCTCCCCTTTGCTTTTTCCCATTCATTAAGTAGAATTGTTATTGAAAAGTATCAAAGATTTCCATGTAGTTTGTTGCTTAACAATCTGCCTATTGTGCGTCTACTTTCAGGATGTTGAAAATGAGCTTGGTCTGAACCGAGACAAGATAATTCGCATGGCACTACTACTTGGAAGTGATTATACAGAAGGCATTAGGTAACTTAAACATGAATGTTCCTGCCTTATTGATAAGAACTTATCATTTGCTTGGAAACAAATTCTCCATCAAGACAAATTTCAATTGCATGATATAGTGGGATTGGCATAGTAAATGCCATTGAGGTTATGAACGCATTTCCAGAGGAAGATGGACTCCAAAAATTCAAAGAATGGATTGAATCGCCAGATCCAAGCATCTTAGGCACGCTTAGTGCACAAACAGGGTTGAGTTCTCGAAAAAGAGGGTCAAAAGCGAGTGAGAAGGACACAACCTGCTCAAATAGCAGTGTTGGGGACGGTTCTGCATCTGGAGAGGACATTTCTGAAGATCTGAAGGAAAACATAGATGTTAAACAGAGTTTCATGAAGAAGCATGTGAGATATTTCTCTCCTACTCTATACATTCTGTTTTTAATATTTTCTTAGCTAAATATGTGTTTTGGTACCTAAATTTGGGGTGTGTTTTCAATTTATTCCTAATTGTTTAAAAAGTTTTAATTTAGTTTCTCATAGTTAACCTTTTCAATTATGTATTTTGGATGTTAAAATGGGCTTACGATAATCTTACCTGACATGATATGTTTGGGATGACTTTAAAAAATGTGTATTTTAAATAAACTTTTTTTTTTCTTGAGCACTTTTGGAAGAATTACTAATTTAGAGGGTGTTTAGTACATTGACTTTATAATTGAAAGTGATTTTAAAAAAATCTAAAATGTTTGGTAATAAATAAAAAATATTTTTGAAAAATTGTATTGCTTTAAAATTCCTTTTTGAAGAAATACTTGTGTGATGATTATCAAAAAGGTTCTTTGAAGTAGGTTTTTATTTATTTTTATTTATGGTATCACTTGATGTAAATCCTCTCCTCTTTATTACTATAGTTCTCCGTCTTTATTGACTAATTGCTGAGGCTTTTTGTATCTCTCTTGGATTGGGGTGTCTTTACCCTGTTGTAGTTTATTTCTTATATATATAAAACTAAAGTCACTCATGTAGTTTATGTAGGTTAAGCACTTGATAGATATTACTTAAAAAAGTACTCAACTTAAAAGATATATAAAATTCACCCTTATTGTCAGTAGAGATTTTGAGAAGGAATTAAGCCACTTTTTAAGTGAGGAATTTTGCTAATTCCGCCACCAAATTTCCAAGAATTTGCCCAAAAAAGAATTGGCTTTTCTTTCTTTAGGTCTAATTTCTCTTCTAAATTTCAGCCGACTTACTAAGTATCATTTCATGAAAGTTTATCATCATTCAATTTTAACATTTATTAGCGAGAACAGTACAATTGAAAAATATTATAATATGAGAGGCTAAATTGAAACTTTTTAAACTATAGAGACTTAAATCAAAGAAACGCCTAAACATTAACCAGATTTAGCCTATTTTCTTTATTAGGGGATAATGGAGGTTATTTTATACGCAAGTTTTTCTCACCTAGTTGCCATTATCTGATTCTGTATTTAGAGAAATGTTAGCAAGAACTGGCACATCCCTTCTGAATTTCCTAGTGAAATGGTCATTTCTGCTTACACCTGCCCACAAGTGGACAAGTCAGCAGAATCTTTCTCCTGGGGAAAGCCAGACCATTTTGTCCTCCGCAGGTGAGACCATATGCTTCTAATGTGGGTAAATCTTATATTTTTGACATAATTACGATGGTTTGTTTATTTTCAATTTTAGCAGCAATCTTCATATAGAGAGGCATCTCCGTATTAAAGATTCATTCATAGTCATGTCATCATTACTTTTCCCTAGATGAATTGGAAACTATGTAGAATACCCGCACGCCGCACCCACACTGTTTTTTTATTTTTATTATTATTATTATTATACATATTTGTTAAACGAGAACCATTCCATCATTTAATTGATATGATAAAATTACACAAATATGGGGAGAAATCAATTTCAAGCCTGGGAAGGTACAAAAAGCATTTCCGATTGGCCTAAACAGAAGATGAACTGTAGCTATGGAAGTAAGGTGAATTTCTACACCATGAGAGAGCTGAAAAGGAGAAATTGTCCAAAGAAACTACTAAATGATTTCTCTTTGGCCTTGAAAATACGGTTGTTTCTTTTGGTCTTCTTTTCTCTATTGAATGGATGACTGTACATCACGCAGTTGATTGCTTATTTGAGAACATGGAGGTTCTTTTTCGTCATCTTTAGTATTTTTCAGTAGAGCCGAGCATGGATATGTCTCCTGCTATCTTTAGTTCTAACCTAGAGCCTTTTCTATTTGTAATGTTTATCTCTTGGAAGCAACCATCATGGGTGGCTCATTGGTCCAAAGGGACTAGGGTTAATTAGGAGGAAATGGATTCGAATCCCATGATGGCCACCTACTTTAGAAATAGTAATTTCTATGTGTTTCCCGGCATTAAATGGTTGTAGGGTGACTGGTGAGGCAGTTGCCTCGAAAAAAAAATATTTATCTCTTGAAAGCATCACAAAAAATCCCATTAATGTTTCTGGGTCCATTGACGTCTCGAAGTTGAGCTTTATGATATATTATATATAATGTTTTCTGCAATTTATTACATTCATGGATTGAGCCTACATTTTATATTTAAGACAATGGAATATCCCCTGGACATGTCATATATATTTACAAGTAAACCTTTGGTAGGGATATGGATTTTGAGAAATAGTAGAATCTTTAGGGTGAAGGGATCGATGGAAAATTGGAGCTTATTATATTAATGGGGTTGGTTTCTAAGTTTTTTTAATTATCAGTTAGTGTAATCCTTTTGGATTGGAGTCCCTTCCTTTAGGTGGATCCCCTGCCATTGGGCTGGTTCTTTGTTTACCCTTGTACATCCGTTCTATTTCGTTTTCTGAATGAAAAGTTCCAAAGTAAACCCGCTATGTATGCTGCAGATTATGCTGGGAAAAGTTTGGGTGGGATAACTCAAAGGCCGATGAATTGCTTTTGCCAGTCTTGAAAGAGTACAGCAAACATGAGGTTAATTACTTACTTTCTGTCTCTCATGTTTGTAAAGATGAAAGGATGTTTTATTTTGTGTGCTTTTGCCCCTATGTTTTTTCCCCATAGTCCACAAAATGATGAGAAAAAGTTGTCTTTGCTCTCATCTTTTTATTTATTGTTTTCTTGTAGACTCAACTTCGATTAGAGACATTTTACACTTTCGACGAACGATTTGCTAAAATCCGCAGTAAGAGAATAAAGAAAGCTGTTAGAGGTATTACTGGGAGCAAGTCTGCTGTATTGATGGATGACGCTGTGCGGGCTGTTTCTGCAAATAAACAGAGAGAACTTTCTGTTGAACCTCAGGAGAAATCTGAGAAATGTTCATCAGAAATACAAGGTTCTTGTTCGAATGTAGATGACGTAGAAAAGAGGCTCGGAAAACCATCAAGGAAAAGGCAGCTACATGGAGAGCAATCTCAACCTGCAAAGGGTCAAAAACTAACAATGAAGGAGAAAGGAAATCGGAATAGAAATGAGGGATCACATAAGAATGGGAGAGGTAGAGGTGAAAGGAAAGGGAGAGGGAGAGGACGATTGCAACCGAAAGGAAAGATGAAGGGAAGTCCTACTACTGAATTGGTTGAAACCAGCTCCAGTGATGATGAAAATGAATTTGATGACCAGAAATGTGATTTTGTGAACTTGGAGGAGCCTCAAGAAAGGAGAAGAGTAAGTTTGACTTTGAAAGTGGCTGATTCCTTTTTATTCTTATGTTAATATTTACAGTTCTTATGTCTTTAACCTCTATCCAGTTACTTGGTCAATGGGCATCACTTCTGAGTTTTCATATAGTCTTTAACTAAAATGCATATAGTCTTTAACTAAAAACCACAGACACTTATTGTACACATATTAGACACTTGTTAGCTCAATAGACGTGAGTCATAAACTAGTTTTACAAATTAAATATGGATTGACACTTTTAGGCACGTATATAGAACACTTGAACGTATTATAGACAAAGACATAAATAGTAGTTAAAGCAAAACACATCAAACTCATTTTTTCAGCATAAAAATGCTTAAACTTATTGATTTTAAATTTTTTGTACGTACAAAAATGGTATGTATTTTAATAATAGTGCCATTGCTATATTCGTGTCATATATATTTTTAGAAAATCAGGTGTCATCGTTTTCGTGTCATATCGTATCCATGTCTTGTATTTGTATTTATGCTTTGGGTCTTTAATTAGATGAAATGTATATTGCTTATAAATTTGAGGTAATTGTTCGTTTCTTTCTTGTTTGAGACATCTGAGATTAATAAATGTGATGTTTGGGTAGCGATCTCTTTTTTTTAGATGACTTAATTTTCCCTAACTAGAATGTTTACCGATACAGTCATCTCGGATCCGAAAATCTGTAAGTTATACGATGGGTGATGCAGATCAACCATCAGACTATAATGGTGATAGATTCTCCAATGATGAAGCCAAAGAGCATGATGTGATCCATGACCAATCCGAAAAAACAGAACGTGATCTCGGAACTCCTAAGAGACCTCCACAAGAGGATTATTTTGAAACTGGAGGTGGTTTCTGTCCAGTAGAAGATGAAATGAGCCAGGATATAGATCCTTCCTTGGAGGCTAACAACAGTGAAGACTACCTCAGAATGGGGGGTGGATTTTGCTTAGACGACGACAATGAATGCATTGACCCGGACGCGTACCCCGGCCGAGCAACTGTCTCAGAAGATCTCCAAGATCGCTCTGAACATGATCCTGATCAATCAACCTTCCATCCCGAAAAATGTACAAGTTCAGTCCAGAACAAGGAGGGTACTGATGCACGTGTAGACTCTCTGCTCGATACGGGCAACCCAAATCGTGTATGTAATCCAAACTCTTCCCAGGGAGGTGAGGGTGTGCAAGAAGAAGAGAAGGATCATTCTGTAAGTGCATTTGGAGGAGCTCTAAGTGCCATGCCCAATCTGAGAAGGAAGAGGAGGAAGTACTGAGACAAAGGTAAGAATTCAGATTCTCCATTGACCTCCTTTTATCCATTCTCTTCTTTTGGACATGTCCCAAACTTCCGAGAGAGGAATTTCTTGTCCGAGCTATCTTAAAGTAAAGTTCTCCTTGAATTTGTGTTTCATTAAATATTGGTCTGCTCTATTTTTCTTAGTTGGAACCTCTTTGAAAGGAGGATCTTGAATCAAAGTCAATTAAAAATTTTTATTGAACGAAAAGAAGACTGCACCAAAGGTCTGCTACTTAGTTGAAAGCTTGAAACAAGTCTGCAGTAGTTGGAAATTTTAATTTATGCGTTCAAACGGTTAGTTTTCCGTTGTTGTAGCTAACGGAAAGCAATCAGGATTACTTTTGGTGATTTTTTTGAAATTTAGAGGGCAAAATGGTTGAATTTTAAAATTTAGACTTTAGTGATAGGTCAAATTTTAGGGACATAATTATGTAGTTTTTTCAACAAATTTTAAACCCTAATTAACTTGGAAATAGGGATATCTCTTCTAATTTTGGTGTTGTATTCTATCCATTTTACTAACTTAATTTGTTTAATCAATACTCCGACTTTTTACAGCATTTTTCTCACTATTCAATTAGAAATTTTAAATGAATTAAGAATGTTGAAATGGTTAATGGCTGTTCGAGCTTGCTTTAGTTTTATGATATAATATTAAATAACTAAAATTTTGAATTTATGTTCTACTTTATATAACATCAATAATTAGTTGAATTTAAGCGTTTTTGTTACTAAATTTGAGAATTTTTTATATGTTGAATTTTGTGGCTGAATTCTAGTATTTTAATTTTTCACCACATCTTTTTTTTTTCAATACTAAGAGATGAGAATTTGAACCTTCAATTTCAAAGAAGGTAATTACATGTCTTTACTACTAAATTTACTGAGGATAACATTTTTTTATTGCTTTATTAATTGAATTTTATATCATTTATTAAGTTCAAGATTATATTATACCTTACCCATTAAATTGGGTGAAAAGGATACTTTTCTAATGAAATATTTTTTTTTGTTAAATAATCTTTAAAAGATAATATATTATTATTATTATTATTTTGTCGTTTTAGGCATTTTAGTTCTTTGAAGAGCCACTCAATATTGTTATAGAACCACATGACTTATTATGCCCAAAAGTTGTGGGGCTGGTGGTATGATTAGAAATCACGTTATATATTATAAATTCATTTAATATATATTTTTAAAAATATAATAATTTTTCATTTTTTTTAATATGTAGCATAAATTTGACTTTTCTTATATTTTTTATTACATTTAAGTTTAAGTTTGATTTAGAATGTGTTATTTTTTAAAATATAAAATTTTATGCTATATTTGAAAATATACATTTATTTTATGTTATTTATGTAAATATAATTGAGTAAACTATGTAATGATTCAAACATTTGAAACTAATTTCTGCTTTGTTTTTCTAATTTGTACAACGTTTTATTACCTTTTCTCTTTTTCAATAATATAATCATTGTATTTTTATGAATATTATAACTAAAACTTTAACATAAAAGATGCCTTCTTGAGTGACTTGTTGAACCTTTGTTGTTTCCATTGTCACTTATATGTTTCTTTTTCTATTTTTTTTTTTTGTTGTTTTTAATCAAGGAAGGGTCAGATTCCAAAAATTTGACCTCTCGTTTGTCAGCTATAAAGAGACAAACCTGCATGCCCAATTTGACCATCCCAATCTCGAATCACCCAACCGATTCCTCCTGTTCCGAGACCATCATTCCAGGCTGCGTTAGAGTTTGGAAACAATGGCTATTTGTGAAGGTTTTAAAGGTTTGAAGGAAGGAGGTTTTTACCCGAGTATAGCTGAATCAGACTCCCTCGAGGTGGTTCGTTTGCTGAATGGAGATGCTGAAGACCTCACTGAGATTCGATGGTTGATCAACGAGGCGAAAACTCGTGCTTCAGACGCCGGTGTAATTTCGATTCACCATATTGCGAGAGTTGGGAACGATTTGACTCATGAAATTGCGCGTTGGGCAATGGTTTCAGAGAGATCGCTAGTAAATATTTCATTTTAGTAAAAAAAAATTATATTTCTCCTTATTGAAAATAAGATACAGAAACATGAATCGAGAACGTTACGATACAAGATTGAAAAGTGATCCAAATCAATGCAAGTTAAAAGTAAGAGCGAACTAGAATAGTATTTGAACTAATATTATAATCATAGTTCAAAATGTCGAGAGACATGTCGACATGTCCGTGACATGTCGACGTGTCGAGCATGTCGACATCGAAATAGGGGGAAAAATCGATTTTCCCCTTATGTCGTCGACATGTCGAAATGTCGACAAAATATCGACATGTCGACTCAAATGTCGACATGTCTTTTTTTTTTTTTTTCTTCTTTAAGGTTATTTTATTTTCATCATGTTCTTACTATACACTGCAGTCTATAATTTCTCACAACCTCGATGATTGTAATCTTAGTCTATTCAATGAAACATTCGAATTTTAATACTGTATGAAGTATAACTAATCAGATTTGAAATTTGCTTTATTGATAATTTCTAATCCAATCTAATCTTTACTTACACGATTGAACAGTATATGTGAAATATTGACATAAATAAAGATTGAAATAATCTTAGAACTTTTTAAAAATAAAATATTATTATATACAAATAGTGGCGAAACATGAATTAGAATAGGTAACTTAATTAATACCAAAAAGATGATCTCAGACGATCTAGTGCACTATCTTGATAACTTCGATATAAATTACAATAGTTTTCCCCAGCCTTCTTAGATTGAAAGTTTTGAAGGTAGTTGCTAAAATGAGTAGAATATGAAGCACATATAGATCTCATTGGTAGATAATTTTGATGAATGACACAATCACGAGGTTGAGGTGTTTGAAAATTGTGTAAATTTGATTGGAAAGTTTGATTGATGATTGATTTGAAAATGTGTTTGAAAAATGTGTAAATTCAAATTTGAAAAGAGAAGTAGGTAAGAAGTAAACTACGAGTTAATTAGAATTTAAAAATGTGTTTGGAAACCAAGTTGACAATTATCTCATTCCCAAATGAATCCTCTCCTCGATCGGGTAGGCCGGAGAATTAATTTTATTGCAAACTTCCGATTTCAATTTCGATTTCGATTCCGATTCGATTCGAACTTTGTTTTTTTTTCTGTGCGATTTCTGAATCTGTTGTGCTTGTGAAGGGTGGGAGGTCAGTTGTTGTCGTATAAAGGTCTCGAGTACAGTTCGCCGACGCTTGCTTCCGCCATTAGCAACCTCATTCCCGCTCTCACCTTCATCTTAGCTGTTCTGTTTCGGTATAATTTTCTTCCCCTTTCTTATATCTCTCTCTCTCTCTCTTTCGAAATTCAGTGAAATTTTGAAAACTTGTTTTGTTTTCTTTGTTCGGTTTTCTATTTGTTTTAAAACATAAATAAAAATATTTCAACGATCCTTGCCTACGCAATTCTATTTTGAAATAGAAACAAAAATGGAAATATTATGAAACGGCCCTTCAAAACAAATATTTGGTTTTTTTTAATACAACATGTAAGAGTAGAGATCGAACTCAGAACCTATGATTGAAGATATAGTCCAATTACTATTGAACTATGCTCACTTTGATAATTTTTACACCCGTTATCAAATGGGCCTTAAAAAACACATTTGGTATCTCATCATTTTATAGAGATATATAAATAAGAAACAATGTTGCATATTAAATTTTAGAACTAAATTGTTACAAATTCAAAAAGCATAGAAACTAAATCAGTACAAATTTAGATTTAGGAACTAAATCTTTAGTACATTTTTGAAAGTAATTAAAGTATCGGGATTAAAAGTTATTTTTAACTCTTTTTTCTTATTTTATTCGTTTGAAAAAGATTTTCAAAATAAATTTTATTTTTTATTTATATTTTATTTTAAGAGTTTCAATTTCATTAAGAATGATATAATAAATTTAAAAGAATTTTTTGTTATTCAATTTTTCAAATATATGTTTTAATCTCTCAATTTGACTGTCTTTTCAATCTAATCCTTATTCTTTAAAAAGTCTTGATTTAATCCATTACATTTTAATGTTTTTCTATTATACTCTGTTAATAGATGTTAAATGTGACTTAGGGTAAGTTTACGTGGCATGATAATTAAGTAAAGTAATCGAAAATTTTGCCAACTTAGAAATTTGGAGAAATTAATTTTTTTTTTCTCTCAGATGACCTAATTTCTCCTTTAAATTTATGTCAATTCACAAAGTAACATGTCATGTAAGGTTACCACCCGAAACACTTAACATCTATTAATGAAACCGATTTGAGCGGATAAAACATCTATTATTATTCTAAAAGTGGATGATTGAGTCCTCCACCCACAATGGTTGAACTCAAAATGGAAAAAAAAGAAAAGAAAGGTATAATTGAAAATATTAAAATATAAGGGACTAAAATAAAAACTAAACATCCAAATATTTAGAATTAAAACATATTTAAACTTAATTTTAAATCAAATAGCGAAAATTCTACAAGTATTCAGTGATATTATTGAATTTTGTTCTTAACATTAATGGTGATATTATTATTATTATTAATTTTTTTTTTGAAAAGAATGATGATGAAGAAATTTTTAAAAACTTATTAATAATTTAAATTAATAATGATACCAGAAAATAATTGTAAGTCATTACTTAACCAATATTCTTTCAACTAGATAAAAAGTTCAATAAAAAAAATTTCCAAAATATATTGAAAAATATGAAACAATTTTCATGTTTTAATAGGTGGGTAAAAGATACAGGAATAAGACATGTCCGCTTTTTTTGTATCGAAATCTTAAATTGCTTTAAAAGTAAATTTCAAAGTTTATTAGATTTGATAGGGCAAATGATTGGGTTGAGTTTGATATATGATGTAAAAATATTAAGGGAAAAGCATATTTTTTGTCCTACATTTTAAAAATCGTGTAACTTTTTACTATAAAGTAGGGACCAAACAATCAATAACGAATTGATCAAAGAAGAAAAAAAGTATTTTAACTTAAAAAGAAGTGCTTAAAAGACCATATAAAGTTCACTCTTATTATAAAATAACTAAAGTTGCTTTTGAATTATTAATATTTGTTAAAAAGTAATTTAAGAATCATCATATTACTAAGATGAACGAATTATTAATATTTATTTTAAAAAGTAATTTTAGAATCATCATATCACTAAGAGAACATTACACTTGAGAGAAAAAAAGGTTAAGAAAATCGGGGACAACAGTGATAATTAAGAGAGAAAAAAAAGTTAATGTTGGAAAAAAAAGAAGGAAACAAAATTAATTACTTTAAAATTATTTTTTTAGCGATCAACTCTCGGGTGTTTTTATTTTATTTTAATATTTTAAAGTTGATTTGTTTTTTTTTGAATTTTTTTAATTCGTAATTATAAATTGAAAAAAACAACTACATTTACAAAAAAGGAATTTAACGTAAAGTCGGGCCCATAAAAATGAAGCCCAGCCCATTAATTTTACCAAAGAAATTGATGAGGGAAAGGAAGCGGGAGGGGCTTTTTATAGAGGCGCTCCCCTCCCCTCCCAAGAAGTTTTCGATATGGGATGGAGAGTGCTGCACTTCTTTTTTTTTTTTTTTTTTATTCATTTATTTTAATTTTTATATTTTTTCTTTTAAATATACCTTTATGAAAAATAATTATGGTTCTAAAAGACTTTCAAATTTGTGCCTCCGTATTTTGTTTAAATTAACCTTTTAGATACCACTTTTTTGATATTTGCAACAATGCCACTGTCTTATTGAGATTATTTTTGTAACAATAGACCTGTGTATTTTTTTTATTCATGTTAAATTACTTTTGAATTTTTTATTTTAACCTAATTTTACCTAATTTTATTTTTAAATTTAATTACAAAATTTCCAAACATATCCTCCAATTTTTAATAACTCAATTTAATTAATTAATTATATATATATTATCAATAAAACATAATTAAGCATTATTACAATTCAATTTACTAATTCATAAAATTTCTATCAATCTTCATCATCTTGTTTCGACACATTTCTATTGACATGGAAATTTTTATCGGCAAGTTAGTCATACTTTTACATTTGATGGTTAAAAGTAATCAATTATAATTTAATTAAGCTACAACTAAGGTTTTATTTACTAATTCATACAATTTCCATAAATTTTCACAATTACAATAATGTCAACATTTCTGTAAGATTGGAATGTCGACATTTTCATTGACATTGACATTTCAAATCTTGTTTTAACCGTCCAAAATACTAGCTAGACTAAACACGCTCTTAAATGTATTAGATTTTTATTTTATTTTATTTTATTTTTGGATTGGTAAAAAGAATCATATCATTTCAATAATTTTTTTTATCCAGGTCTCCTTTTAAGGGGTGAAAATAAACCATCTTTGTCTGCAAATGAGTTTTTTCAATCACATTTTGATAGTAATATACATTTTCTGCCTTTACCTCGTCTCCTTCCCTAAAATACCTTCTTACATTTTATATGATTGTTTGATTTATATTTTTTCAGCATTATTATTATTATTTTTTATTTTTTTACAAATAAACTGTAAAAAGTTCAACGTTATCAAATTGTAGACCTTTTTTTTAAAAATTATTTATAGGAAACAATACATTTTACGTATGGAATATTACAAAAGGCCAATGGAGAAAAAACCCAAGTTTAAGGAAGGTTAAAAAAAAACTTTCCAATTAGCTAAAAGAGAATTAAGATTATAAATTGTGAGCGGTGGCAGCCTTGGTGGCAAGGACTTTTGATCTTTTGGTCATACTAATTTAGAGATTTCAAGTTCAAACCTTCCAGTGAGCTTAATATTCAAAATCCTTAATGACTCTTAGATTTGGATCTTGGAGCAGGCACAGGTGCCCTGGATATAGGGAGCAAAACTCGGACTCCCCGTTACCGTTATTAGAGCTGTTTTGTGAATAACATGGAAAGATAGGAATTAGCAAATCTTCAAACGGAAAAGAGCTACCTTTTGACCGATTTTTTGAATCTATTATTTTTTTTGGTCATTTCGTGTGGTAAATGCTCCCCTTCCCCACAACTATAGCTCTTTTCAATCCTATTGGCCTATTTTGTAATTTCATACATCAATGAAATTGTTTCTTCTAAGACAAGATTATAATTTGGGTAGGAATGTAAGATTTACGCTAAGAAAGAATTATAATTATAATCAAATGTAAGAAATATATACTAAATATGGTGTCATTCCTTTTTGGTAAGGATGGAGAAACTAGCAATAAAAAGCTCAAGCAGCATAGCCAAAATCATTGGCTCGGTAGTATCCATATCAGGTGCACTAGTAGTGGTTCTTTATAAAGGTCCAGTCGTTCTATCAAACCCCTTTTCTGGGCCAACAAAATTGAATCTTCCTCCTCATCCTTTGGCCTCTTCTGAACCAAACTGGATCATGGGGTGGCCTCTGCTTTTTTGCTCAGTACCTTCTCAACTCTTTATGGTACATTATTCTGGTAATTTTCCTCTAACCTCCCTTTATTCTTGTGTAATAAAGAACATGTATCATTGAATAATGAATGGCTTGTTAATTTGCTGAGCTTAATAGAGAGGTTAGCGCAGAGACTATTAATTCCAAGAGCTAAAAATATCAAAGATTTTGCAAGTATTCTCATGTATATTTTGTATATGCAGCATCTCTCATATACTGCTTACAAATTATGTATATGCAATGCAACATTTTACGGTCTGTTTGGTAATGTTTCCCTTTCTTGTTTCTAATTTTCATAAAAAATTTAAGCATTTTGCAACTAATTATGTTTCATGTTTCTCATTTTTTAGGAACATTCTTAAAATTATATAGAAATTTTGGAAACAACCAAAAGAAGTTTATTCTTTCTTGTTTCCATTTCTAATTTGTTGCAAAACACAAATAGAAAGATTCTTTTATCATATTTGAATTCATGGATCTTGAGGTCATGTAGTTCATTGTTTTTTATTAAAAATAAAGAAACAAAAACAAAAAACAAAAAACAAGAACGTTACTAAACGAACCTTTAGTTTCTGTAAACCTCTCGTTGTGGTATTGAAAGAGCAAGTCCATAGGCAATACAACAAAGAAACACCAGTTGACTCAAGAGTGCTGGAAAACTCTCCTGCAGGCTGCAGCGTAACTAGCTATGAGTGAGAAATTCCATTTTTACTCCTCCTAGAGTAAGTATTAACAACCGGGGCCTCACAGTTTCCCGCACGGTCGATGACCTTCAGAAAATCTGTTGGATTATCACTATTAGTTGTAAAAGGCGTTGAAGTTGGTTTACAAGTGTGAGGAAAAACCAATTTTACCTCTTGAGTTAACTTTTGAAATGAGAAAGTAAATTTGAGTCTAATGTTTTATAATGGATAATTATACTTAAACGAGTGTTATTTACAGACCCAAGCGGTGAAGATGTATCCAGATGAACTAGTTGTGGTGTGGTTGTTCTATGTTTTCGAGGCCATAATTGCTGCACCAATATGCCTATTGGCAGAGGGAAACTTGAATGCTTGGAAGCTAAAAAGCGGTCTGGAATTTGTTGCTGTTTTGAACATGGTAAGTAATCAAGAAGGGAAAAGGACTTGGAAGATTTTCTGGTGAGCTCAAAAGAAGAGATTATTGTGGTTTGCTTTAAATGTGGAGTTTTTGTTTTTGTACTTGATAGGGATGTGTGGGCCAACTCTTAGTCTCTGCAATTCATACATGGGGTGTACATGTCAAAGGGCCTGTTTATGTATCAAGTTTTAGGCCACTCTCAATTGCCATTGCAGCTGCTACTGGTGTCATTTTCCTTGGGGATGATCTCTATCTTGGAAGGTGCCTCTCTCTCTCTTTTTGTGGTTCTCTCTGGTTTCTCCACTATTATTTTGTGGCTCATGGCAAATATAACATATAGTGAATGTTAGTTAAATATGGTAGAGATGGAAAAAGTAATTACAAATATGGGTAAAATGGAACGTCAGTAGGGAGAAATGATTAGAGTAGGCTAGAATAGTGCAGCTGGTAGTTTTATCCTATTAGATATATGAGGGAGAAATTACAAGACATATTTCAAACGATTATCGGAAGTTTATAGATTTTCGAACCTACATCTTATTAGGATAGCTACACTGTGGAGGTCGTATTCAATAATTTGTCGTTAGTTAGCCATTACTTTTACTATTTCAATAAATATTTCTTTTACTATTTCAATAAATATTTAGGTTGATTTTGAAATATGTAAATTAGCACTTGTTTTAGGGTCATGAACGCCTTCATAATTATACAATGGTATGTATTGTCCATTTTGAACTTAAACCATAATGATTTTTCTTTTGCTTTCAGCTAAAATATTTCATGGATCTTTCCTTCTTTTAGACGATGTGGGCCTATGGTTGTATCCCCACCGAATCTTCCATTGGAACAAAAAACTAAGTATTCCTTCAAATAGTCATTCATTTGACTATATCAATAGCTTTTTGCAGGCTGATAGTTTTGATAGAGCTGAACCCATAGATCATAGCTATGTACCACTTGTTAGGATAACAAACCTTATATTAATATGATAATTGTTTATTTTAGGCCCAAGTTTATATAGTTGTTTTGGTTTCATCCAAAAAGCCTCGTATTAATGTAGATGTTGTCCTTACTAATACAATATGAATATCCATGCACTATCCTAATAGATGTGGAACTATATTCACGTATTCACATTTTTAATAGATTGCTCCAAAAAGAGAACAATAACTTGAATATCATTGTCAAGTAAATCAATGATAAATAGAATATACATCAAGACTTTTTTGATGGAAAAGATTCCTCAACTTAAGGATAAAGAGAAAGATCTATGCTAGTTATTTAATTAGTTTTGTTATCGTGGGCTTGTGCTTAGGGAGGAATAATAGAATTTTTAGAGATGAAAAGATATCTTGGGAGGTGTGATCCGTGGCTAGGTTTAATGCCAGTTTCAGTTTCCACTTTTATAAATTTTCCGTTAGCTCTTAGTTTTATTTGGAGCTTTCTGTTGTAGAGTTTGTTGGGAGGTTTCCTGGTTCATAGGCTGGTATTTTTCATAGCCCTTGACTTGTTCTTTGTTCTCTTATTTTCTTTCCTTATTTTTCTCAATGAAAGGTTCGTTTTTCCTAAGAGAGTGAAAAAAAAAGAAGAAAAATATTTGTTATTGTAACATATGGAAATGGCCATTTCATCCATACCTTGAAATAGTTAAAAAAAAAGAAGACTATCAACTCAAACTTTCTTCGCTCCACTTTTGGAAGTTATGCTTCCAACATTGAGTTTCTCTAGTAAAATAAAAGTGAAGGGATTGAATTTCCATTCCATTCTTGTTTGTGGCAGTATTATTGGAGCAATAATAATAGCAAGTGGGTTTTACTCTATAATGTGGGGAAAAGTAAAAGAAGGAGACTTGATGGAACAGTGTGGGTTTTCAAGCTTGGAGTCTTCATCCAAAGATAAGACTCCATTGTTGCAAAGCTCTAAAGTCCAAAGTGACTAAGTATTTTGTGAATATATTAGACATGATTTATCTGTCCAATAAGAATGTAAGTATATGTTTGTCTATATAAGTGTTCATGGTGGATGGAGTTGAAGATCAATTTTTGATTGAGTCACCCATTCAATTGGAGAAAATTTAATCAAAGATTCTACATGTATAGTAAGATGGATTGATTTGTTTGAATAGATAATGTTTTGTATTCTTTTTTTGTTTCTATCTTCTATATTTTGTGTTTAAATTACAAATTAGATAGTGCAGTAAAATCATGTGATTTCCCCAGCTGATGACTTAATTAAGAACATATAGAATACTATAAAACACTTTTGAAAATTATATTTTTCTGGGTTAAATTACAAGTTTGATACCCAAAATATTTAGAGTTATTTTAAAAAAATAGGTTATCTAGTCCGGGTATACTTTAGAAAATGTTTAATAGGTTATTGACCTTTTAAATTTATGTCTAATAAGTCTTCGAAGTCAACCACAATAATTTAATGTTTATGTGACACATTGATTGTATTATTTAAGAATTATGTGATGGTTTGACGGTTGCATAAACGTTAAACACTGATGTTAACCATAACAATTTATTAAACCTAGAATTAAAAGTTTATGGGTGTATTATAATATTTTAAAAATATAGTAACTAAATAGATATTTTTTTAGTTTTAAGGACCTATTAAGAACATTTTGAAGCATTAGACATAATTCTAAAGGTTTGGGAACATGCTTGTATTTTAACTTTTATCTATGATAATATTTAAATGAGAAAACTTTAATTCATACCCTTGAACTTGAACTTGAATGGGTGAGTTAATTAAATCCTTCACTTTCAATTTCATCTATTTGAACATTGAATAAGTGGTTGTTGGTTGATTTTGCAAGACTACGTGTTTATGCGTACATTTGGTTCAATCTATTGACCAAATAACACAATACAGGGACTCGGCATGATCTGCAAAACAAAGAAAACTGAAAAACGATGTGGTGCTAGCCACACACAATCCGATACTTAAGTTAGAATCGGAGGTTAAAAGATGTGTAGTTAAGAGTAAGGTTCTTTTTGTGTACCTCGAGGCCTTTCCCTCTATTTATAGGGGTTGAATCCTTGTACTCACAGCAAACCTAGCTTCCTAGGCTCATCTTGGGTGGGATGTTGAATGAAGAAGGTCATCGACCCGTTGCAGAACTCTATCATATAATGATGGGTTCAGGGCCCATTTTTGCAGGATGTCGGATGGCTGCCATTTGAGACCTGGTCAGGGTCAACACTGACAAGATATTGGCACTGACACCTGGTCAGCCGTGGTCTCGGTTGCTCAAGTGTTGGACCTTGGTGGGTTGAGCCCTGCGCTTCCGTTGGGGTTCTGGACTTGGGCTTTTTCTTCCTTTATTCAAACTTGGACTTGTTCTGAATTTACTCCGTAGCTTGTCAGGTTCGACTTTATCTATCCCATAACAGTTGCCTCCACTCTCCAAGTAGGAGTTTTGTTGAAAATGTTCCGCCTACTTTGAGAGTATCCATATTTTGTCACTCTTATCAAAATGGACTCTGGTCTGAGCTACCCAGAGTTGTAAATAGAAATCCATGGTAATTGGTCCATCGACCTTCGTTATTCTGCACCACATCTCTTTTAGATATAACCTTTGATTTTCTCCTCTAGATTTTTCATTAGCTAAAGTATATTGTTGGTCATAAGTTTGAACCCACTCCCATAAAGCTCGTCCACACAATGTTGCTCCTTAATGCGCGCTCCCTGTAAATACCACCTTATTACGTTGGTTCTAGATAACCCATATAACATAATTAGAAAGCAATTGAAATTTCGTTCCTCCAGCTATTCTTAAACCACTATATCAAATCACTAAGGGTAGCAATCGTTTTTGGCCGTTGAGTGTGATAAAAAGCGGTGTTTTTTTCCGTAGGTTGTTACTATGATTACACAATCACAATGCATGTAGAGAATCTTCTCCAAAATGTCCACACTGTTCGCATCTTTCAGCCTCTCCAATTCCTTTTCTTCCCAAATTTACTCCAGAAGGAATATAATCCTTAAAACTTTCCAACCAAAGATCTTAATTTTAGGAGGGATTTGAGGGCGCTAGTAAGAAGACCACCACTTCTCCATCTCCTCACTACAAGACTGATCTGGCCAATCATTTTGAGAGACAAACCTAATAATCACTCTTTATAGAATAGTTTCCATCTTTGCTAATGCCACATGGGACATCTTTAACCTTTGTCTTCGTTAGGAGAATAGATAAAAAGCAGTGCTTGAAGCAAGATGTATGTTCATTAGATGCAGGTGCTTTGCATATTTCAAGGATGCTAGAGTTAATCTTGTTTCGAGACAAGCAATGTTTTAAGTTTGGGAATGCGATAACCTCTCCATAATCGAGTGTTTTGTGGCATAATTTGGGTAATATTGGTGTGCAAATGTAAGAGTCCTGGATAAAAATAGCAAGAAAAGAAAAGAATTCAGTGAATTAGGGGCCTAAGATGTTAGAATTCTCAATATCCTGATTTGAATGAAGTTGAACTTATTTTCTGATATTTTGGATAGGAATTGCAGAATTTAGGATGATTAAGCTGACAGTTGTAAAGATTGTTGAATTGTTATTGGAGCCTGAGAGGAAGAGTCGCTGTGTTGGAGCCTGTGGGAACCTGTCGGATTCTCTAGCATATGTGATTGCATAGTAACTTACTGCCTCAGGGATGAGGCTCACCCTTTCGTACCTATAAACTAGTTGTATTTCGTGTTTAAGCTACATCGGGAGTTGAGTTCAAGTATGTTTGGGTATCTCAAGAGAGAGCTATGTATGTTTAGGCATTTAGCATTATAGGTTGCTAAAGCATTAGTTAGTCGTGAGTGAAAGAATTCGAGTGATCCCCCTTGATTTTACCTTATATCGCATCACATAATGCATTTCTATTTGTTTTATGTTTTGGATGCTTCAGCACAAAATTGCATAATATTTATGTTCTTGATGATTTACTGTTTTTACCATTTGATTTTACAATATTCAAGCCACTTTCATCAATTTGTTTTAAATTTTGTTTTGGTATTTTATTTTAGTAATTCAAGTATAGCTTTAGTTCCTACGGAAACGACATTGTTTTATACTACAACTGATTATTTTGGTGTACACTTGCACTGGTTTTCACGTAAGTTGTGGATACGCAACAAGTGTTCAGTAGACTGTTAGGATAAAGCCCCAGTTGTCAGACAGATTAGTGAGCTGATGAAGTCGCGTAGGTGAAAGAGTGCATTGAGGAGAAAGACTATAATTGGTGCTGAAGTCGAGGGTAAGGTCTCTAGGGTGGCAACGGACTTGGGTGGGAGTGCCAAGTCATCAGAAGGAAAATCTTTCTTTAGGAGTCGTTGGGTGCGAGTGAGGAAGGAAACGTCGGGAACCACTTAGTTAGAGTGGGAGCACGTGGCTATGTCTTTTACGTCTAGGAGACAAGACCACTAAGATTTCTTAGTCCCAGAGCAATCACAGATGGGGTCTTGGTTGGTGCCAAGAAGATCGATGTTAGAAACTGGTGCAGTGGGAGTCGAGCCTTGGTTGGTGCCAAGAGGACGTTGATCAGTTGGTGCAGTCAGAACTGAGTCAAGAGGGACACTGCAACAGCCAAGTTGGCTGAATGGAAAACGTCAAGATGCTAAGGAAATTAAACAGAAAAAAAAAATGAGGTGCGCGGTCAAATTCATGTGTGACGCTAAAACATTCGTTTTCTTTAGGTTATAATCAATTTGTGTTGTTGCACATTTGAGGGGCGGCCATAACATGTAGGTGCATATTTTTCTTCTCGTGTGTATTTGGTGAACATTCTATTTTTTCTTCTCGTGTGTATTTAGTGAACATTCATGTTTCTCTTAGAAGTTAGGTGACTTTTATCGATACCTCTATAGAGATTATTATATTGTCTATTGTATTATTTCAAAATCACAGTAGAAGTCGTTGTTCATCAACACATCCCTTATGAGAATGACCAATCAAACCACAGAAGTAACAAAAGACGAGCAATTTTTCATACCGTAGTGGAATCCACAACTCATCCTCACTGCCATTCATCTTCATTAAAACACCCCAACGTAGAGGTTTAGAAATGTGAAGCTTAACTCTAACTCTAGCAAACTTTCCCAATATTCACCGCTTTGACTGTGCTCCACCTCCAGTACTTCTTCCCACCTTGTTCACAATAGCAATAAGTGTATTCTTATTCATACACCCCAATGGCAGCCAGAAAGCTGCATGACTAAACTCCATCTCCCTGGCTGTAACGTATTCATTGGTTTTTCTAAGACCACGGGCCACCATTAACAGTTCTTTCTCAGCTCTATTGGGTTCATAAATCGCATGAACAAATTATCACCGATATAGTCTGTAACGGTATTCTTATGCATGTTCCACACATCTTTCATAACTGAACGAAAAGCCTCAATGTTAATGAGCTTACTTGTTTTAACCTTCGCCAGGATGCAGTTCCGAAGGTCGTTCATCTTCTCTGTAGCAGTGTTATTGTCGAGAAAAGCCACATCTACTTCATCCGATGTCGGAGATATCTCTTTCTATTTCAAGATAATGTCTTCCATCAGTATTTGCCACTCACCACTCCACTACCCCCTGCTACCCTTACCGAGAAGGGAAAATAATTCTCTCACACAACCAGATAAATCTTTCTATGGCCTACCATTTAGTAAAACTTTGAAAAACATAAAGAAAAAAAAATAATTGTATTTTTTTTCCTACTCATAAATTTTTTTAATTGTTGGTCAATGAAAATAGATGCTTATAAATAAACATTTAAATATGGTAAAAAATATATTATAATCTTGGAAAATATTTAGAATGAGGAGAAATCAGGACAAGTCATTATTATTTTAAAAACTCTATATTTTTACTTAATTGTAAAATATTTAATGATAGGGAGGGCTAATGGCGCGAGTAAGGCACGTGTTTTTCTATAGTCTCAAGGGAGGAAACAAACAAATAGCCATGACCAATGAAAAAAGAAAAGTTGTAAGAGTCTCCGATAAAATCATATCCCAAACCAAACCTCAATGATTTTGCACCTTCTCTCCTCTCCTTCAGTTCAAACAGAGAGAAGAGAGAAGAATCAGAGCGAACTCCATTTTCTCGCTCTACAACCTAGAGAGAGGGGAGATGGATCGGAGCTTTGTGTACAAGGAGTTCGCTCCGTTGGCCGGATGATCGCCGCCGAGTGCGCCACCGTCGGCTCC
>NW_028275169.1:0-37607 GCF_013281855.1 Momordica charantia | reverse complement strand
TCTATACAAAACATGATAATATCAAGTAAACTAACATATCTTTAGGATAAACGTGATGAGAAAATAACATAACAAAAAACAACTTTCATAAAATGAATTCCAAACCAACAGAAAATGACATGTTAATAGGAATCACTCATCAATTTTCCAAACATATGTATTTATTTATATTGAAAGGGGGAGAGAGACCTATTTGTTTCAATGACTTGGAGTCTCTTCAACACAAACATCATGTTGTTCGTGTTTTTCTTTTTTGTTATGGTTCGTTAGAGAGATAAGTTTGAGGTCTAAATTCAAATAAAATAAAATAAAATTGAGATCGAAGATATAATTACAGACAAGATAAAATTGTCAACTGAACATAACAATCGATTAAAACATATCGGTCAACTTACATGTACCTCAACCAATCTCACGAGACAACCGACAGACCTTACAACATTTGGTGCTGATAAAACACATAGGAATTACTAGGTGGCCATCATGGCGATCAAAATATATTCTGAAATAAAAATAAAAATAAATAAATAAAAATAAAAACACAGGACAAAATGATAGACACGAATATTGGGTTTGAACAAAAGTGTGTAAAGAAAGAGCTGCAATAATTGAAGATAATGAGGTTGACAAGTAACAGAGACACACAAATAATATACCACCAAATACCATTCCCACTCTTATTCTTCTAAGGGTAGGCCATGGAATTTTGCCATTCTTTTCTTCTCAATCCATAGCTAATCTCAACCACTTCGATATGTCCAGAAAAAGACCCCTCCCTCCCTCTCTCTCTCATATGGAAGCTGAAATTGTGAAAGATTACAAGGTCAAGGTTGGTAGAGAGAGACAAGAAAAATTGAACTGTTTATGCAACCAATGCTTGGCTGGAAATCCATGCCTTCCTAAAACAAGAAGTCTGCAAAAACGAGCTCTTTTTTCGGATTTACAAACACAATAAAAGAGTTCCTTCCAATCGTCGATCAAGTTCGTGATCGTGTTGACGAACTAGATCAAATAAACAAACACAATAAAAGAGGGTTCTTCTAATCGTCGATCAAGTTCATGTTGACTAGATCAAATAAATAGATAAATATGAGAAAGAAGAAGATTAACCTAGTATTCAAGAAGATCATAGGAAAAATCTATGCCAAATCCGCAGCAAGAATGAATAATTATCAAGTGAATTTACTTTCAACAAACAATAACATACGCACATATTATATATATACCGTTGCATTCAATGTTGAGATATATATATATATATATATATATATAATCAAAGCTTTCTTTTCTTCACAAAGTTTAGGGAATTAGAAGGATATAAGTTTAAGGATTGTTACATGTATTGCTTCTTGCATATGCCTTAGGAAGATTCAAGAGATTTTTTGGGAGAGAGGAGAAAGAGCAGCCACAGGGTTGTTGGCAGGCATTGATTTTGATCGTTTCATCCACGCTGAAGACGTTGAACGATGAAGCCGACACCTAAACGAGCCTTGATGCATCGTGGGTGAGCACAAGCACGCCCTTTCGGTGAACTGGACCTCAAGTCTCAGCATCTCTATTGCCATGTTTCGGAGACGTGGAAACTGCAACGCTAAGGCAGCCCTCAGAGGCCATATCTGCAAGTGCAAGAAATATGGAAGCTCAAAAGTATTTAAAAGAGCAAAAGATTTTCTAATCGCAATATAAATATGATCAGTATTAAGAGATTTATCCTCAAGTAGTGTGTGAGGCCAGAAGTAGTTATAATGCAATTCAAGTGGCGATATTTGATTCTTCTTTGCTTGTCCTTTTGTGAAAGCAACCATACAAAAAGGCCAACTCTATCTGTTATGCCAAAAAGTGGAATCTGGCTAAGTTCATATTTGTTTAGTATCAATAATTAGAATCATGTTGTCATTCTAGGATATAATATCAATATCTTCATTCTTCCACAATTTGCATACAAATCAAAAGAGGGAAAATAAAGATATAATTTCGAAAGTTGAAGAATAAAGACCAAAACTATGGTTATTTGCTGCTTTTGGGATTGTGGACCGTGACAAAACTTTTCCACATAAAGGTTCTGATCTTCCTATCTACTCATTATGGAGGATCAGATACTCCCACTCAATAATTGAAGTGGGTCATTCTCAAGAGAATTTGCCACGATAGTATTTTTCCCCTATATATCCGTGAGTGTAGACAAGATTCCGTGCACCTAGACTAATTTGACGAGACAACTGCTTGACCCTGCTATATGTGGTTGTCAAAATAACTCATAAAATATTAAATCTCAGGTAGATGGTCACCATGGTTTGAACCTATTCCTTCTAACCTCTTGACTATTTCTATTGGCCCTTATTGACCACTAGGCCAACACATGATGATCGAATTTGCCACCATAGTCCGAGAGAGAGAGAGAAAAAAAAAATTTCTGATTCAACAGTTAAAAAAACTCATCCTTATTTACCTTATAAAGGGAGGGAGGAGGAGAGAGAGAGAGATATTAGAATCTGAAAGGTTATCCATTGGCATAGGATCGCACAAACTCAATTTTGGATCTTATTTGATGCTTCAGTATCAGAATACTCTTGCTTTATTTTATAGCTTACCATACATGACAACAGGGATGGGCCTTCGTACATAGTCCATTTTTCAGTTCTTTGGATCTGGATAATCTGATGAAATCATTTAAATTCCAAATTGTTGAAATGATTTAAACCGTTCTATTAGATTATATCCATATCTCGATTCTTTCATGCTTCAAAAGTAGGGTTAGACTTGACTCTACACCACTTGATAATCTAAAAACTCGTAAAATACTTGCAACTACGTACTTGCTTCTCTGTTCTCAATTCTTTTGGATTTTCAAATATCGATAAGGCACAATAACGAAGCGAACTAATGCTCATAGGTCTAAATCAAAGTTAACAGAAGCTTACCAATTTGCAGCAAATTGATTTGAGAAAACTTATACTCCTGCTCTGCATATTGCCATTCCGTACTTCATAATTGAACAAGTTCTTCGGTATACAGAACACGTATGATAATGGCCTGCAATCGAATTACGTAGAAAGAATTTCAAATTTCAAGTGAAACTTAGATATGACAACCAAGATATTCTCATTCTCAATCACCACATAAAAAGAGGATACTTAGCTCGGCATTCGACAATTGTACTTGTCGGGCTTGCGGGCCTCGTCCTCTTCAGTATTGATATTCATCTTCCTCTTTCCTCTTTTCTTCATCTTTTTCAAAAGGATCACATGGCAAATGTTGATGGTGGTAATGGCACTTGCAGGCTGCAGCTCTAAACTAGGGAAATACAACGGCTCTACACCCTGTTTACAAGAAATAATTCAATGTGCTAATGAATTAATTATATTTATCAATTTTTAGAAATAGGCTACAGTAGAAAGTAAGAGAGACTTTTTGGGATCCTACATCTAACTGTTATGGGGAGCCACAATGAGATGGCTATCCCAATAATTCCTCTCATTGTGGCCTATCCCACTACTAAACGCATTTTAACACAAATCTTCTTTTGAGGAATTTTGGTTCTTTTCTTACTATTAAACAACGTATTAGAAACACAAGACAACCAATCAGAAATATCAACAAATTGTCCGCTCTTTGGGACCCAAGCATGTGCTAAAAACTTAAAACGTCTAAGATGAAGAGACTTTTCTAGGAATATATAAAATACACTATTTAGAGAAATGAGCTTCCATCACTATTTAGAGAAATTAGCTTCCACCATTCTTTTCCTAGCACAAAGTACATGACTCAAATACCAATAATTTGTCAGAGATCTTCAAAATCTGCCTAAATATGTAAGCATCCACATCACCAACTTCATTTTTTTTCCCTAGAGACTCCTAAGAACTGGAACTAATTTGCTTGCCAACATAACTATAAACCACCAAAGAACCGAAATATATCAACTCAGTTTCTGTTGTGTGTGAAAATGATTATTGTCAACTATAATACAAGTTAGACTAGCATTTTTTAGAAGAGCTTCCACGGTATGCGAAACTACCATTATACCAAAAATTGAATAGTATAGGATAAATTTAATCTTGTATATATATTCTCAGTACTCCCCTCCCGTGTGTGAGCTCGAATATTAATTTGATATTAAAAACCAAATATATGAACATTTAATACTAATTAGAGAGAAGATGATATCATAATAGTTCTAGCACGACCCTCTATGACCATATAAAACTACCACTATATCAAAAACTGAAGTTAATAGAATAAGGTACCTTCAATCTTTTATATATATTCTCGCCACTGAATATAAAAAATGGAAACAAATAAGTACGAAAGAGTAACTGGTAAGAGAAATGCTACTATCGACGGACCAGGCAAAGGTAACTTCTCTGTATAACAATGTCAAATTTCATTTTCCCGAGAAGATTTTCATTTTCATCAATCCTAGTTTCAAAGTATAGTTATCAAAAGTTTAAAACTATCCAAAAGTCTGATAATGGCAGAAGCGGATAGATAAAAATCTGGCAGGATAACAAATTGGCAGAACTTCATTCTTTTTTCACAAAGTTTCCACCTGCCCCAAACTCCAAGAGTCATACAGGATTTTCTTTATTAAACTCACCCAAACATTTTAACAAGCGACCTCGGGGTAGGTGTTACTCGATTGACAGTAATTCATTCAAATTAACTCCACGATGCACCATAAGCTAGGGGTGTTTAAAGAACCCAAATTATGGACTTGCTTGAGTTTATTAGGATTCAAATTTACGGGTTGGGTTGGTTTATACATATAACCATTTTCCTAAGGAGAATATGCTATCCAGTAGAGGGCGGCCTTCTCTATGAAACAGTGTCAAACTTGGTTTTCCCAATAAAATTTCTATTGATCCTAGTTTACAAGTAGAATTATCAAAAACCTAGAACTATCCAGGAGTCTAGCGATGACAGAGGAAAATAGATAAAAAGTATCTTGCAGAATAACAAATTTGCGATACTTCATCCAAATTTTACTCCAAAATTCACGGTAAACGAGAGAAAATTGGATACCCGAGGAAGAGAAGAAACATACAGTTGGAAAATGGGAAGTCGAGAAGGTTTTCCTGGGCTGCCATGGAATGGAGATCATCTGGCTCTTTAAGCCTGACTTTTACCCTAAAAGTGAGAATCGCAGTCCAGAAATGAGCGTCGTCTCGTTGAGGAATGGCGATTCCATAGCCATTATCAAATTCCCTCCCGCCGTAAGTCATCGAAAACTAAGCTCGCTGCGCGCCTTCTCAGAAATCGGGCGAAACCCAATTGGAAAATAATAAAATAAATATTGTTTACCAATAATATGGCAACATTTGGCACTAAAAAATATGATGGTTGCATTATGGATAGGACGGAATATGTTTTAAGTGCGGTTTCGTTACCCGTAATAAAAATCAATCGGAATGAGTTGCTTACTAAAAATTTTTAAATCCAAATTAGATATTTTGATGTTATCTGTTAAAATTGTTTAAATAATAAATATCATAATTACTAATGTACACTTTCTTATTTTTAAGTAGTTATAAATATATTATATTAATATTTTTAATTAAACTAATAATCATTTTTAATCTTTATTAAAAGGAACAATACATTTTAATTTATTTTATTATATTTTATTGATAATAAATAATTTTTATTATAACAATTTTTTGATATTAGTAAATAATAAATAGTTAGAATAAAATTACATCAATTATATTAAAATAATTTTTGATTGAAACAAATTAATATGAAAAAGTATTAAATTCTATTGGATTTTATTTTTAAAAAATTTATTGATATTAACTCATAATAACAAAGTAAAATTAAATAAATGAAAATTTTAATATAAAATTGTAATGTTTTACAATAAAATCACATCAACTAATAAAAGTTTTCTAAATTCTTATTAGAATACGAATTAATAGTATAAACAAAAACTAAAATCGTAAACAATTAATTATAAAAGTGTAAGATTCGCTCCATGGGAAATTTGAAGAGATCAACGAGGTTATTTGACATGAATAAGATTACACTCATGAGTGGTGATTTGAAGTTTGAGGTAGGATCCACCAATTGATTCAATTCTTACAATTTAATAAACACCCTCGAATGGATTAAACTCTAACGTAACAAAGTTTAGAGACTAAATTTATACCAATTTGAAAGTATATGAAGTAAATATAAGTTTTAATAAAAATACAAGAACCAAAAAGAACATTAAAAAATTATAGGTTCTAAAATTAACCAAAATTTAAAATAGATGCAATAAAATAATATTTTGAAACTAGCATTTTAATGGGATATTAAAAATATTTTAGATTCAAAGTATAAAACCACATAGTGTAGATTGGTAATTTAACTTGGAGAAAAAAAGGGAGGTTTAAAAACTTTATGTTAAATGGAAGGAAGGATAGAATAAGAGATCAGGAGCACACAAATTTGTTCCCTTATCCCAAACACTACCCGCCAATATAAATATATATATATAATAAATTAAATTCCCAAAAAGGGAAGGCTCCAAACGTGGCGTTATTTCGTAAGAACCACGTGGACATCTTTTTCGGGCAGCACAGCGGCGTATCCTAAAGTAAAGGTAGGGAGCAAAATCAGCTAATGAGCGACCGAATCTAAGACACTGTTTGCCTTTGGCCCCTCTTTCTCTTGTCTCTTTATTTATTTTAATGGCGTCACGTTCCCCACGCGACTTATGGAGCGTGGTTTCCATACCCTTAACTTAAAACTTATATTTTCAATTTTTGTTCTTTTAACCCTCAAATCATCTGTTACGACACTTTAATCTTAAAATTTATTAAAAAGTAGTAATAAAATTATGTCAAAGTATTTCAAACATGTATGAAATTTTGTTAATAATTTGTAAATATAAATCAAAATAGGCATTTTTTAAAGTACAGAACACCATTTAATAATTATTACAGTTAGTTAACTTTAATTTGCTATCAACTAAAGTCACTTTTTCATGTTAGTTAGTTGATTAGACAAACTAATATTTAATTTGTTATTAACTAAAGTCACTTTTTCATGTTAGTTAGTTGATTAGACAAACTAATGTATTTATATGTGATAACTCTATATCACATTCGTTACGAGAGATTATTCTGTAGGAGAGATTTATCCATTAGTAAAATTTTCTCTCTCATTTACGTGTAATATGGTATCAGAGCAAATATAGCTCCCATGTAAAACCCTTTTTTTTTCTTTACTAATTATGCGATTTCTCGCCATTGTAGACGTATGAGGAGAAGATTGATAGCTTTCCTTTTCAATTCTCATGGCAGATAATATCTCTTTCATTTACGTGTAATAATAATATATTTATCACAATATACAGTTTAAAAGTACGGGTCCAAAAATAAAACAAAGTCAAAATATATCATAAGTTGTTATTTGCCTAACTTTTTTAGCTATGCACTTATTTGACATTGAAAGATTTTTCAGTGGTTTATTACATTAATAGATTCTCCAAGAACCATAATTGAGTGAATGGTAAAACTTCACATAACGAAAATTATATTTTTGAATATTTTGCAATAGAAACATATAAAATAAAACAAAATGTATTTCGGTTTTTATACATTATTTTATAAATATATTGTTTGAATAAAATAATTATAGATGTGGATGTGTAAGACATTATTTTGATACAAATATTAAAATGGACAACAACCTATAAATTATAAAATACAAAAAATTATTTTAGCTTGTATAAGAACCACAATTTTCCTTTACGAAAAAAAGAATCACAATTTTCTAGTTGAACATTTTAAAAGTCTACCTAACCAATAATAGAATTATGTAACTTGACTCATATTAATTTCAGCCTTAGCCGAAAGTAATCTGTGAATTTTTTTAAAAGCTCGTAAGATGTACGCTCCATTTGGCGCGTGGGAGTGTTAGGCACTGAAATATCTTATCCAGTCTTTTGAAATCACGACGTGTACAAAACGACAATCAAGATGAAGTCCGGGAGGTGAAAATCTCCAAACCAATCAAGAAAACGAACGGCTGGATATTCGCCACGTAAATCAATGTTATTGTACGCGCCTCCCCACTATATATAACGGTGCTGCCTCACCTCTTTCAGCACTAGACGCCTTTTCCCACACCACAAGCCTCAATTTAAGAGAGGGAGAGAGAGATAAGCTTCTTTTTTTTTTCTCTGTATGGGATGGAGGCGAACAACCAAAACGACACCGTTGCGCCGTTCGTGATGAAGACTTTTCAGATGGTCAACGATCCGACGACAGACGATTTAATCGCCTGGGGAAACGCCAACAACAGTTTCATCGTCGCCGATCCTCTGGAACTCTCACGCCGAATTCTTCCCTCTTACTTCAAACACAACAACTTCTCCAGTTTCGTTCGTCAACTCAACACTTATGTAAGTCCAATTTCAATCGATTCTTGTAATTTGTGAATAATTCGTATTTGAATAGCTCAAATTTGATTTCGATTTTGCAATTTGAATTTTTTTCGGCAGGGATTCAAGAAGGTGGACCCAGATAAATGGGAATTTGCGAGCCACTGGTTTCTCCGAGGTCAGAAGCATTTACTGAAGAACATTTCGAGGAGAAGACACAATCGGAATTCGTATTTTCAAGTGAAATGTGAAGACGACGAGGAATTGGCGATGGAGATTGCGAAGCTGAAGGAGGAACAGAGGGCTTTGGAAATTGAAGTTGAATCGATGAACAAGCGAATCGAGGCCACGGAGAAACGGCCGCAGCAGATGATGGCGTTTCTCTACAAGATTATTGAGAATCCTGAGATTCTTCCGAGGATGATCCTGCAGAACCGCCGTATTCGGCAGCAGTTGGCGCCGAAGCGGCGGCGCCTTGGGATCCCGCCGGCGAGTCCGGTCAAAATCGAGAAGGCCGATGACGCCGCCGTAAGGGATAATTCATCGCTGGAGACCGGTGTTTTCGCCGATTCGCCGGAGACGACCTTGTGGTGGAGCACGGGGAGTCAGGCGCGGATTACGCAAGAGCCGCACGGCGGCGCCGCCGTTTCCAGTCCGCTGACATCGGACTCCGGCGGCTGTTTGAGCGATTACGTGGCGCTATCGCCGCCGGAGAGTATCATATCGGTGCAAGGGCTTGGCGGCGGGCACGATAGTTGCTTGGCGGAACTGGTGGCCGGAGAGGAGCTGAGTCCGCCTCCGCCTTATCCGTTTTCGCTGTTCAGTGGTGGCTTTTAGAAAAAGAACAAAAGTTTTATCTTTAAAATTATTTTTTATTTCTGATCCCCCTTTGAATATATTTTTATTTTTTTAATGCAATTAGATAGGGGAAATTATGTTAGTTTATCAATGTTATAATGAGCAAATAAACAGGAACAACTTACTTCACTATTTTACTAAAAAAAACTTGCTTGACTATAATAATCAATAAAATATTATTAAGAAATACTAAAATAATATATATATATATATATATATATATATATATATATATTATTAAGAAAATATATAATACACATTGTGTGCAATTTGTTAGAACCATAGTTTATAATTCACGATATAAAATAAACAGCATAAAATAAGAAATAATACACTATTTTACCTATATAAAGACTTGCACCCAATGATATTTATGTGGAAATTAAAATGCCAACACATTATATAAAAAAAAACGATATTTATATTACATGTAAAAATAAATGAAACAAAAGTGATTACGACTCTTGTATTAAAAAAAAGTGATTACGACTACATTAAAACGACATCGCAACATAAACTTAATGACGAGTAATTGGTATTTTTGAATCCTACAAATTTTTGTGATTGGATTTTTTATCCTTTTTTTAATTTTTTTTCTGACCCTTGGACGTGTTACCTTTTTTTTTTTTTTTTACTTTTGTCCCTTGTAAAAAGACTTGAACACCATCATGCTAAAAAATAATCTCTACATCTCCTCAACTCTTTCAATCTCGATCTTCTTTCTCCCTTCAATTTTCATATTGAAAAAATCTCGCTACAAATTTTGATATCTATGCGTCGTTCCACATGGGATTTAACTGAAAATAAAACTTGGGAGCTAAAATTCCGACAGGATTATGATTGAATTCAACCGAACATAAAAGAATTGTGTTTAGGATCTTAGGTATTCACAAATCGGTATTTCTTGCATCGTTGTCATATTCCATCGTCAACACTTGGGAGCTAATGGATGACCTCAATGACTTCAATTTCAATTTTGACGCCATTGCAAACCCTCAGATTGCGAAACTCCCTTCAAGACAGTTGAATTTTTTAAATGTTTGAGGATGCGCTTTCATCAGAAGCTCTATTGTCATGTCAATTAGGTTCCAATGACCATTAGAATAATGCGAAATCAGTGCTTAAAAAAATTAGATTTGAGATTCCTATATGGATTTCAATCAAAATTGGCACACCATTCATACAATCTCGATTGAATACATAGATTTTTTGTTATTGCAGCGGGATTGAATACAAATGACATTTATAATCCATATATATAATAAATCAAGTTAAGATCAACCACTCATTTATTTTTTATTTCCATATATAATAAATCAAGAAGATTAACCATTAATTTCTTAATAATTTGTCTCTTATGAATTTCTAAACTTTGACGAATTTTATTTGAAGGAGAAGATAATTGGAAAAAGAGAGAGTTTGTCTAAGAAGATTGATGAAAGAGAGATGTGAGGGTATTTTTGTAATGAAAGTAAAAAAAAAAGAGTCAGAAAAACTATAAATTTAAAAATGGGTAAAAAATTCAATCTAACAATTTTTAGGGTAAAAAAATACTAATTACCACTAATAACCAACCAGGATTTCTTAAAGACGACGGTATAGATGACGTGGTGCCCAACCCAGACCCACTAAATAATGCGCATCCAAATTTTCATTGTGCCACATGTCAAGATCAGTGGGTCCCACAAAAACCATTTCCAAAGACATGGAAAAGGGCAATAGCTAAAACAAGGGTCCCAGGTCCCCTCCTCTCCGTGTCGCAAAAAGCAGAGCCTCTCTCTCTCTCGCTTTCTTGTTATTTTAAAATTATAAAATTTGTTTTTTTCTTCCTCTAAAGTGGGGCCCAACGGCATAATCCGTGTACGCGTGTTCCGTCTCCCGACGGCGTCTTGTTTTGTCGTTTTGGGCAGCGGTTTTCACACAGGAGACCCGTGTGCTGACACCTGTATGATATTGCCAACGTCACGCATGATCTTGCATCCTGCCGACTGGGCCCACTATGATTTTTGGTGGGCCCCGCCTGTATCTACCTTTACAGCCCAACAAAAACAATGTGATCGTTTTTAAAGATTTAATAATAATTTTAGTTCCGATTTAATTTAGTTGTATTTCGTTCCTATTTTATATTATATTTGTACATTTATTTTAGCGCGGTTCTTTTAAAAAGGCTGATTTTAGTCGGCATGCTTTCTATTTTGATTTATTTTAATTTATATACTCTAAAAATTATTGTCAATATAAATTTAATTAGGAAAGATTATGAATTCAAATATCCCACCTCTATTTATTGTATTAAAAAACTGAACATTTTAAAATTACAAAGACTAAAATAACTAAAATTCAAAGCATAGAAATTAAAATAGTATTCATCTAGTTAATATCTCAATTTGCATCATATATTATGATAGTGATTAATTGAACATATAGCTCCTTAGAAAATGTGGATAATTTAATCCTTAAGTAAAACATCTATTAAACTATTACTACTTTAGAAGCCGTCGATCTGATCTTCTGCTCGTAATTGTTAAACTAAAAACAATGGATACTAAGGATATATCAGTGAAGTTTCTTAAGGTTAGGAAAATTTTTATTCAAATAAAAATTCAGTTCTAACAATTTAGAGGGACCAAATTAAGAAACACGAATTTTATTTACATTGAGTTGTGACAACGATTATCTTTCCTCTTTTATTATTTGCTTCGCTTTTGCTTAAATGACATAATAGATTTGATTGAATCTTTATCGTTGATATCACATGAATGGAATATGGTCATTAAATAAATTATGATCACGTTGGTACAGCATAAAATAATATTATGGTTGTTTTACATTTGACTCAAGAATTAGGCATAATTTATACCACGTGAAGTAACGTCTTGAATTATAAAATTCTTAAAATTTAGACTCAGTGCAATACACCTATTGTGAGTTTGAATCCCCACACTACATGTTATATATAAAAAAAAAAAAAGACTGAAATGTTCATATTTTTAAATAATATTAAAATATTCGTCAAAATAATAATAATTATTATAAATATTGAAATAATGGGTTGAAAAAAAAATTCAGTATTTCACTTTTTTTAAAGGCCATAAATGAGGTAGAGCATAGAACAATTGGAAGAAATTGTGTGACACTTGTCCTTGTTGTAACATCCCATCAGCTATCTCTTGAGGGCGGGCGAAACCTAGACCACCACTTTATTTGTTTACTTTATTCGAAACTTAAAAATTAAAAATAAAATAAAATAAACACTTATGGTCAAAAATCACACACCTCCGATTGCCATTTATTTGGGTGGCACGTCATTGTGACCTTTTTAGATTACAATATAATCTTGGTGTAAATTTGTTAGGACTTAAATATTAGCTTGGTCTATCAACTTAATGCCACGCAGCCTTTCACGTTTAGGTGTTTAATGGTGTTTATGCGGTCGAGTTGAGTTGGCGAGATATTGTGTGACTCAAATACTGTTGTTATGGGAGTTACCTGCTATCAATCAGATTCAACGTTAGCGTGGCGCTCGTCTTAATACCATCTTTTAATGTCTAAATCAGTACTTTGATCATAGTAAAATGAATAGGAGAGCATGAGAATTGTGCTAAAGGTTAGCGTATACAATAAAAGGTGTTTGGAGATGAAAGATCCTATCCCCACGTGGAGGGTGAAGATTCGCCTCCGACGGAGGATTCGAGGAACAAACTTATGGAGCTCCATCTTGGAACCTTCCGAGATGAGAATATTGTCATTTCCTGTTAATGAACCAACATGTTATTTCCAGGAGTGTGTCCGAGTCCGATCTACTCGAACCCGACACATCCGACTTCAAATCCGACCAAGGTAACCGCCCGTCGGAATCTAAACCTATAAATAGAGGGCTTCGTTTCACCAATTTCTCCTCGAACCTAATATTGAGTCCAAGCTGCTTACTGACTTCAGCGTCGGAGATTTTGCCATCTTGTGCAGGTCTTCCATTAACATTTCGGGTCAGAACAAGGATCGAGTTCGAGATAGATTGACGTTGTGCAATTCTTGCATAAACAAAAGGGCTTTCGTCTTCTTTCAATTGGTTGAAGATATTCGATGACGTATATTTTTGCCTCTAGGTCGTACCATCAGTTAAAGTGTTATCAAATAGTCGCGACGTAGTCAGTTTTCCGCTACCAATTGGCATTCAATACATTTTCTCGTTCAAAGATTTTAACATGAGCTATTATACACATGGGTCGACTACGCAAGCCCTTATACCTCGTACTTATTTGTGATTAGGCGGAGCCCATGACATATGTGGCCTTCGAGGGTGACCATATGACGGGTAAGGTTTTACCTATAACAAATAGCATAAGGGACCGTTTGGTTGGAGGGTTTAAGACGGGGAATGGACTTTGACATATAAAGCTCATGTTTTGTTGGAGATTTGAAATGATATGCCGAAAACTCTTTTTTTGGTATCATTAAGGGAGGCATCGTTATTGTTTTCTCTTTAACCATTCTCTCTCCAAAAAAATCCTCCATCCCTCCCCTAAAATTACCTCTCTCTTTATTTGCCTTCTCTTTTCCTTTTTTCGCTCTTTGATATTTTGGTTTGTGCGTTCTTTTTTTTTCTCGTTTTTTTCTACAATTTATTTTTTCCTTGGGCTGTGTTACCATAGTTTTTTCGTTTATCTTTTTTTTTCTTTTAATTTCGACAAAAACTTAAATTTATTTTCTACCCTTAAAAAGGTCGAGTAACAAATTTACTCTGTCCCTTAAAGATATTAAAATAAAATTTTAGAACTATAAAGTTGAAGAGATGAAGCCTCTTTTCTTTGAAAGAAGGAAGAGAATGTTTAGAATTATTTTTTAAATAATTTAACTTAATAAAAACAAATTAACTACCGATTATTTATTTAAAGTTATGTAAGGTAAATTAATGGATGAAAGTTGATTTTGGTTAATTTTAAAACAAATCTAACACCCTTCCCTTCAACAATAAGAATATTAATCATTTATTCCTATAAAATTCTTAATTAATATTTCCCTACGCGACCAAACACAGTTATCTTTGATTTCCCAATATCTTATTCCCAGACAACTTAATCTCATACATCTTAATCATAGACTACATATTTTAAACCTCCAACCAAACGGTCATAAACTTATTAAATATAATATTTAAAGTGAACGACTTTAAAAATGATTAAATATAAACGAATTCTAATGTTTGGGATATACTTAAAAGTTCAAGATCTTGACAAATTTAAAAGGCATATTTTTTCAGTAGAACACGTAGGGGTAGGGGATCGAACTCACAACCTCATGGTTGAAGATATATATAAATTACGCTATATTCACTTTGACTATTGAAATTATATTAATACACTAAATTTGATTAAATGTATATCTAACTTCTCATTTAACCAGCTATCAATATGACTGATTTGCATAAGGTAAAATTATGTTGGATAAGAAACAAGCATCTAAAAATATGTTTGAATTATTGGTTAATATATATATATATTTTGATTAAAATATCGTAAGTTCGAATTATTATAATTTTTCTAATATGTTAAGTTCGAATTCTTACCTCTCTCTCTATGTATATTATTATAATTTTTTCTAAATTTGAAAAGTCATACTAAATCTGATCCACGTTCAAAAACCCAACAATCTGAAAAAAATACGGTTTGAATTGGATTTGGTTCAAGTAAATGAAAATTATATAGGTTTGGTAGGTTCAAAGATTCTCTTAAAAAAAAGTTTGGAATGAATCGAACCAATCCAAATATATTACTAAATTTTAGTCAAAGAAATTATACCGAATCTATGGTCCAACCAATTGTTTATATTTGTCATCTTTTAAATTTATGCTCAGTTTTTTTTTTCTTTTATGACAAAGAAAAGAAATAAAATTAAAGAAGTGTAGTAGACATCGTATCAGCTCCACTTAAAAACAGCAGAACAACCCACAACCATATCATCTCCATCAACTTTCGAATCTCTCTCATCATCCAGCAGATATGAAACGAAAATAAAGCAAGAGAATTTGCAGAGACTGCATCTCTTCGCGTTTTAATAAATTTATGGCTAGGCCATAGTTGGGCTATCCACAAGGGGAGGCCCAGGTATGATCCCAAAATCTATAACATGCCAAATGTCTTAGATAAATTATTTTGAAAATTTATTTTCATAAATGTTCAATGTTTACCAATTTTACATTTTTGGATTCAAAATCTTTTTCAAATGTCAAATTTACCCTTATTTATGACATTTATATTTATTATAATTCGTCTTTTATTTAAACGTAAAATATTAATATTCCAAATTTGATTTTGAAAATATTAAATTATTGTGGGACTTAAATCAATCATTCTCGTAATCCCCTAACTTACTCCTTAATATATAAAGAATGAAATTTATTACAAAATATTCAATTATTATCATAATCCCCAAATTTACTCCTTAATATATTCTACTAAATAATGAAATTTATTACAATTATTTTTTCATTTTATTACAATTTCTTGACCAAATTCCAATAATATAGTCATTATAACATACACTTATATGGAAATATATATATAATATATATATATAAACTATATCCGGCTACCTTTTCAGTTATATAGAAATATAAACTATATCCGACTATAAAATTAAGCAACATACACTTAACAATAGTAATATAAACTATAACCATTATAACATACACTTATATGGAGATATAACCTATATCTGGCTATAAAATATATACGATTATATCCCTCTACAATTAACAAACAAAGCAAATAATCGACAAACCTTTTGATTGGCGACTAGACAATTGTCGGGATAAACGGAGGACTCGAATGGTCGACTGGCGGCAGGCGACAAAAAAGAAACCTCGGGATAAACGGACGAAAACAATGGACGAGCAGCCGGAGACGAAAGAGAAGCTAAACGAATTGTTCCGACGATGAAGAATAATGTAGACGACGACCAGAGACGAAGTAATGGATGGAAACAGAACAACAGAAAAAGAAGAAAACTCGGATAAATGAGATTTTCGAATTTTTTCAATAACAAATGATTTTTGAGATCTGGTATTTTGTACTTTTTAAGAGTCTAACTAGGTAAAATTTAAGGGATTTACTAATATTGTCCGTATTGTCCTTATCGACTATATTATCTTAGTGAAAATGTGATTTCATTTTTTTAAATTGGGAAAGAATAACGTTTCAAATTTCTAAATATAGCATTTATAGGAAAAAGAAAACACGAATTAGACCAAATTTCATTGAGAGAAAAATAAATTAAAAAAGATGAAGGGTCATAAAAATATTTTAAACTTATGGTTTACTAAAGATTTAAATCTCACTGTGATTTTGGTCCCCATCTTAGGTAAGTTTTCTGGCATGGGAAGTTTCAAAATATTTATTTTAGTCCTTCAACTTATTTTATTTTTGCTATTATTTTTGCTTTATTATTATTATTATTATTATTTTTAAATAGGTTGGTTATTATTAATGAGATATTACCATATATCCACGTAAAAGTTAATTTTTAGTACATTAAATATAAAGTTGAGGGATTGAACCTCCAAACTCTAAGTAATTATTAAAATATCTATACTGTTAAGCTATGCTCGGTCACGTTATAATCATCGTAACTAATTTTCGTAGCTTCAATACATGTTCATGTTAGCTTATTATTTTACATACTCGTAACCATGCATTTATTAGAGACGGAATACTAGTACAAGCAAAAATAATTTTTTTAAAAGCCCACGGATTAATATAAAAATTATAATAGTTTAGACATCAAATGAAACAATTTTCAATAAGATGGCAAGGTTAGATTGTAATAAGCAATCCATATATCGAATATATATTTTTTTTCTTATAATTCTCGAATTAATATTCTTCGAAGTCCAATTTACTTAAAAGAGAATGAGAATCATGGAGCAAGAATTTCATTTTATTTATCAAACCGACATGAATGATAGTGGGACCCACCTCAAATTTGTAATAACTACCCATCAAAAGGACGATATCATTTATATTTTAGGACCTAATCAATCTCTTACCATTTCTCTCTTGTCTACTAGCTAGACCCTTAACTTTTTTATTAGTTGTATTAAAATTTTACAACTATTTTTTAAAATTTATATTACTAATAATGTATCTCCTAATGAAAAATAATAATATTTTTTTCCTAGTTAATGTGATTTTATTATATAATATTACAAATTTTTATACAACAACTCATTGTAGTTTATCGGAGGAGCCAAATATTTTGCTAGTTAAAATTATTCATTATTATTAAATATTAAAACAATAAATTTAATAAAATTTTATATGATTATTCTAATAAATATAATTTTTAATGATGTATTTAAATTTAATTATTTATTAGTTGTTAATATTAAATAATGGTCATAATAAAAATATATACCATCAATAAAATAAATTAATATTTTAGTTAAAAACAATATTTTCACATTTTCTAATTAATATATTTATAATTAATTAGAAATAAGAAAACAGCATACTTGTAATTATCATTTACATGATTTGTACGGTATTCAAGACAATTTTAGTAAATAATATCAACCCAATGAAAAGATTTTTTATTCTAAAAAGTTTATAGCAAATAATATTTCCATACCAATTATTTGTGATGATTTAAAAAGTATTGAAAATGACATAAGACAGCTGATTCGGGAAGGAAGGCTTTATTTCCATCAGCCCCTATCTAAGGGACAGTGACAGTTCCACTGGATGTTTCCGAATCCAGCAAATTGAAATCCGCCACGTCAGACTGCGGGAGTACCTAAAATTTGTCACAGTCGAAGACGCTGAATATGGGCCGACCCAATTAAGTGAGAAAAGGCCAGGCCCACGTCCTCGTTTTTTTTTTTAAATGTTCTTCAGAATTAAAAGCCCAATAAAATCTGCCTTATCGAAAGAGACAAGAGCCGGAAAAAGTTGGGCTCGAAAATCCAAAAAATTCGAGTATTAAATAGAAGGTAGGCCCAATATAAAGACGGCAAGTGTTGGGAATAGATTGATTACCAAAAGAGACTGCCACAAAAGCCACACACATTCTTTTTTATTTTTCTCTCTCTCCACATGCTTCAACTTCTCCCTTAAAAAGTCAAGTTCAAATCCTATTCTACTTTTATATTTATTTTGACATTTGAACATTTAAAATATATATTTTAATTTTTTTTAACTTAAAATTTGTCATTTCTGACTTTTTTATTTTCTTTTAACAGATGGATGGTGTATTTTTAAATATGTATATTAACATCTTAATATAAATATGTATACAAACCATATTCATCGAAGGCAAATAATAGAAAAAAAATGTTGCAGCAAAATATTTTAGTAATGACTAAAATAATTATTTGTGTAAAGTTAAAAATATATGTTATGTTAGTTCAATGAACTCAGGTTAGCAGTAATGGACATCTGTCTATGATTGAGTGTTTGTGAGTTCAAATCCATCTATTCTATTTGTTGTACAAAATGAATCAAAATCAACCTAATCAATTCAATTAACTTTGTAACCTATTGAAATGTTTAAGCAATATTGCGAGTCACACACATTCATATTTATTTTATTTTTATTTTGTATTTAAAATGGTAATGTTTTGATTAATGAATTTTGACAAAAAATCTCATTTTTAGCGACCCAGTTAAAATTTCATATTTTATCAAATATAGTTGATAGGTTACTTATTCTCTTTTGAACTTGATCATACCAAGTATACAAAACATGTGATATATATAAATACAAATTCATGTTTAACTTATAAAGTAGGACATCTATCTAATTGAACAATAAAAAATTGATAGTTAAAATCAAAAGTATCTAAAAATATGAAGATCGAAACAAAATAAACATGTGAAAATTCAAATACCCGACTGCAGTTTAAACATTTTGAAATGCAATGAGTTATTTTTCTTTATCCTTAAGTCATTCAAAAGGATTATTATTATTGTTTTTGGTGTTTGTCCATGGGAACAAAGGAAAGAACTTTGGGTCTCACATTGTTTCATAGGTAGAGAGAGCAATAAGGCAACATTCCATTGTGCCATTTGAATTTCTCTTTCTCCATTGAGATTGACTTGTCAATTTCTTTTGTCAACCTCTTCTCCAACTACAAAACAAACGCACCTTTTTTTGGCCTATTTGCTCATATTCTATTGGATTCACATCCTATTCTTATCCTTATTTGACTCTCTCTTTAGTCTCAACTAGTAAAATTTGTATAAATATTACTTAATAAAAATAAACGGATTTATGTCAAGTTGAGCTAAGCTCAACTATTAAAATATTTACCTCCGATCAAAATGTCATGAATTCGAATTTCCACTCCTAATTTACAAGAGATAGCTTACATGGTTTGGGACAAATCACATAGAACACAGACAGTGCACATACCTCAGGATTCAGGATTAAGTTGATTCAGGTTGAAGATTTTTTGAACCCAAACAAATTATACGAATTATAAATTTATCTAACTTAATCAACTATAGTGGGTTGATGAACACAGACTTTAAAAAACTTTTGTTATTAAATAGTAAAAACATTGGACTGTTCAGCATTTATTTATTTATTTGCAAACATTTAGTTAAGATTATGAACCCAATGGCAATTGTTGTATTGCAAGAGTTATACCCAATGACTTAAAAAAAACTTTTGGAGATCCGGAATTATGAATTAACTTTAAACTCATTTTAGCGAAGAATACTAAGATGTTTATCGACTAATCACCGTTGAATGTTTGATAAATAAAAGAGAGAAGAACAAACAAAAGGTATATATTTAATGTTTTTTAAAAATATCCAATTTTTACCAGTAGGTCGAACATAACTTATGAGTTGTGAACCTAACCCTCACTCTATGTTTGAGTTGTCATCTAATTATTATTACTATTATTTTTAGTACATGACATTTAGGGTGGAGATTTAAACTATGATGTGGTTGATTATTTTTGTTTTTTTTTATAACGGAAAAAAAACCTAGTAGTCCTTAAGAGCAATATTTTCTTTTGGACAATATCGTGAATGTTTTTTAAAAGTTTCAGAGGAAGTGTTTAAATTACTGCGAAGTCAAAAAAGCTGTTGACAAACTGAAAAAAGAAAAGGTAAAAAAAAAAAAAAAAAAAAAAAAACAAAACAAAACAAAACCCAGTTTCCAAAAGATCCAACTTTTATCCGAAAATCCACCTAAAAAGAATGCGGTAAAGTGAATCTGTAAATGTAATGGACCAAAAAAGTAAAGGCAAAGGCAAAGGCAAAAGCAAAAGAGAGAGTGAAATTGTGAAGGTAAAGTAGGTATTTCAAGTTTAAAATCAGAAGAAAAACAGAGCTTCCTTAATCTCGGAATAAGCTTGAAAAATGAGTGTATGATAATGGCGAGAATTGAGAGAAATAAAGCACTGCAAAAGCTGCTCCAGTTCTTTCGCTTCAAATATCTCTTTTTCAACTATCATCTCCGCCATTGACGCCTTAAAATCCTTGTACGGATTCCTGGAATTCTTCACCACCGCGAAAAAGCTGTCCCTCGATTTCCCGTCCAATGAACCCGCGCCACGTCTCTCACTTCTCCGGCGATTGGTCCGCCGTTCCGCCCGGAGGCGACGCCGCGACGCGGAGGAGTCCGACGTCAGGCTCCGGGAAGAAAACAGAGTCTCTGTTTCGTCCTCTGTCTCGTCGTCGTCGCCGCCGTACCACCACGCGCCGCCGAAGTCCTCCGGGCGAGTCGTGTTGAATTTTCTCTTCGCGTCGCCGGAATTCGAGATTTTCTTTTTGGTTTTCTCGCGAGACAAACAGTCCCTGAGGTGGGAGAGGGGGGCGGGTTTGAGAGGGGAAATCGGGGAGGCGGGGGGCGCAAGAAATGGGGAGAATTTCTCGGAAATTTTGCGTCTCGGGAGATTTTGGACATCGGCTGTTGAGGAGATTATGGGGAAGTTTTTTCGGAGGTTCCGAGGGGGAGAGTGAGAGGAAATGGGATTGTCTATAATGATGTCGGAATTCCTTTTAGAACGGCAAGAAAAGAAAGAGGCTTGGAATATGCGATACAATCGGAGTTTCAATGTTTTCTCCATTGAAAAACTACAAAGCTTTTGGAACAGTCTTTAGCTTTTGGAAGAAGAAGTTTTGTTAAAGAACTTTTTGGCGTGGAAGAAGAAGAAAAGCGAGAGAGAGAGAGAGAGAGAGAGATTTTAGCTCGTGGAAGGAGTTTAGAGAGCTCTGCCTTTTGAAGAAGAAGATGGGAGAGATAAATAAATTAAAGATGAAAAATAATTTTCTTGACAATTTAGACATAAAAATTAATATATGAATTTTTGTTTCGATGTCAAATTTTTAATATAGTCAAAACGAAATAATTCAAAGCGAAATAAATATTTGGAAGTGATCATCGTAAAAATAGATTTTTTATTTTTTAAAAAATAATACTAGTAAGGAGGTAAGGAGGTGTAGTGTGTTGATGTAGGGGAGCAATGGGAGGATTGCATGAAACAAACAAAAATGGAAGACATTTTAAATGATGGTGTAAAAAGCTCCTTTAAAAAAAAAAATCTTTATTTCTTTTGTTGTTATCTTATTTTGTTTGTTTGTTTTTTTTAATGTCTTTGTCAAAAAATAGTAGTTTACTCATTACTACTGCAGCTTTTATGTTTTTAAGAATAAAAATGTAGTATTAACAGCATGTTTGGGTAATTTTTTAGACTTTTCTTTCCAATATTAATTTAACAAAAAAAAAACTTGTTTTTAATATATACTTATTTAAAAACTTATTATTAATCTCTTAAAAATGATTTTTTTTTTCATATTTCAGGTGAAACCATCTCTTGAAGAGACGACTTCATCAAAACGTAGTAGACACGACTTCAATAGTATCTCTTGAAAGAATCAAAAGCAACGGACAATTGTTTAAATTTTGTTCAATAATCCATTGTTTCTAATTAAAATAAAACATTGACTTAATTTCACAAAATGAGAAGAGTGTTATTTTGGTAATTGACCCACTAAAAATGGAGTGAAATTTTTTCTGAAAATTTTCAAAAAAATAAGTTTGTATATTTCAAAGTGATAATTGTACTGGTTTTTAAAAAACAGATGTTATAATTGAACTTGGAAAATCTCTAAAAGTAGTAAAAAAGAAGGTTTGATTTTTCTTTTTTTTTTTTCAGAAAAAGAAGGTTTGAAATTTGAAATTAATATTTCTCTTATATGAAATTATGGAACATTATTTTTGCTTTCCTAGACCTATTTTTTTGGTAGCCATGTACATTTTGGTCCAGGCATTAAATATAAAGAATCTTCCATCTTTTCATCTGCCTTTTTTTTCTTCATAAATATTTTATAATAAGATATGGTCACTTTATGATTCAAATAGTACAAAATATATTTTTTAAATATTTTATTGCATGGTACATAATATTATTTTAATAAAAGATAAATAAATATAGGCTATACAAATGCATTAGTTCTATCAACAATTGTGTAATTGCAGTGTTGTTTATTTCATCGTCTCGTACTAGTCAACGTAATCATAGTTCAATGGTAACTAAAAGTAGGCGGTAAGAAATCGAACCGACTCCAAATGGTTTGAGTTGGTTATGACAATAGTCAGTTCAGTTTGATTTTTTCGAGGATTTGAGTTTTGTTCTTTACCCTACTTCCTACTTCTCAACTTATGCATAGCACCGTTCTCTCCTCATTTTCCCTTCCCCTTCCCCTCCCTTCTCTCTGCAATTCTCAACACATACATACGGCTGAAATATATGAATAAAATTAATTTTAATAAAGAATTAAGAATTACACCTTTTAATGAATTATGTCCTTTTATCAAAAAGATATAACTTTATTTGAAAAAATATTACTATTTAAATGACCACAAATAATCTCAAGATTTATTGCTGGTTAAATCTTCCCTCAAAATTCTTATTCTCTTTTCGATGTACGATTACTTAAATACGAGTGTCCGTTGAGGCCTGTGTGTGAAGTGCTGCACTTACATGTTGGCAATTCGTAGAGAGACTTTCAAAAAAATCCTAGAGAGAGGGAGAAAAAATTGAAGAAGACCTGACCCGTCTCAATTATACCCCTAGGTAAAAGTGCATATATATATATATATTTTAGATTGAAGGTAATTTAAATTCCTTCGCTTTATATTTATTATACTAAAAAAATTAGTTTTTCGAAAGGAGATTGATCTCTAAAATTATTCTCCATCTCCAACCTACTAGAAAATATCCGCTTATAAAGAAATTCAAAAAATTTTAAAAGCGTAAAAATGGACATATAATGCAGTCGACCTACCTTCTCATCTTCACAATATTTTTCATTTTTCGTAGTTTTATTATGTATATTATAAGTGAAAAAAACATAATTCATATTTGAAATATTGCTCGTTGTTATCTTTTAAATTAACTGAACGAATAAAATTATGTTCATGTCTTACATTGAGATAAATCAAATAAAATAAATCATTGCTCGTGACTTAATTAAATAAAACTGAGATTCTCATGACTATCAGAGAAAGTACAAAAAAAAAAAAACTCTCAAAAAAATGTTTGTTTGGAAAATTAAGAAAATAAAAGGGCAGTTGCTTCAATCAAAAGCCCATGTATTTAAATTTAGGAATGATACTTAGGACATAATTCCCAAAGTAAATGCCAAAAAAGCACAATATTTAGATGGTGGCCCAATTCATTAATTAACTTAAGTGAACTCTTTAATATACATTTGATTTGAAATTTGAAATTTGAAATTTCAAAGGAGCCAAGCAAAATATTAAATTCTAATTAGGAGGGAGCAAGGTGTTGGTAGAAAAGACTAAAAATAAGTTAAAAACTCACTGGTCAACAAAGCTTCATTAAATATAATAAGATTTTAAGGATTGTGATATTTTTTTAAAAGAATTAAATATGATTTCTATCCTAACTAATACTAGGCATTTGTTAAAAGAAATAATAAGAAATTACTAAAGATTAAATATAGATTTTGTTTCAAATTTTGGTCACAACATGATATTTAAAAGTGAGATTTTCTAAATTTGATTCAGGTTGTTTGTGTTGTTTTTAATTCAATATTAATCTTTTTAGAGTATTATAATAATGAGTAAGAGGGTATGAACCTACTGTATGAGTATGACCACCTAATTTAAGGATGGATATAAGAGTCGATACAAGCATAACTTGATTGGTCTAAAAGAAGTTAAAAGATTAGATACAAGCATAACTTGATTGGTCTAAAAGAAGTTAAAAGATTAGAAGAAATAGTGTAATATCTATTAAAAATGAACTATTGTTATTTAGACATAGAAAATTGAATTTTAAAACAAATTTCATGAAAAAATTGAATTCAATGGATAAGTATAGAGATTTTTGCGCAAAAATTTATAATGTTGAAGGGTATATAACCAATTTACGCATAACTCAAGTAGTTAAAATATATATCATCAACTAAAAGGTAACTAAAATTTTAATTTGTCTCTATTAAGTCAAAACTAAAAAAAAAATATCAAATATAAAATTTGAAAGTTCTGAAATTTACTAGACATTTTTTAAAATTTAAGAACATATTAAATACAATATTAAAAGTTTAAAAATATATTAGATACATTTATTAGACATATGACCATACATTTATAAGATGAAACTTGCAATTTAACAATTTTTTTTAATCTCTAAATTTTGAGTTTAATTTTTATTTAACATTGAGGTGAAAAAATATTTAGTTTTATAATATTTTATTAGTGATGTGGAAAAAAAATCTCTCCTCCCCTTCTAACCTAACCTTTTTCTAGTTGGTGTTTGGTGGGTAAATAACAATAATCACAGGGAGCCACATTTGAAATATATCTTATGTTCACTGTCACAAAATGTTTGACAATTAAGAGAGATAAATATAAAAATAAAACAAATTCTTTTTAATGATGATAGGCTATCACGAATCAGAAGTTAAGTATTTTCTTTAAAAACTAGATAAAAAATGTATGAGGTTGAAACTTAAGATTTAAACTCAAATCTTAGAAATAAAAAGTTTTTTTTTTTTTAAATTATTTGAAAGGTAGCAACAACTATTTATGATTCAAAATAGAGTTTGAAAGCAGGAGAAAAGTGAGCCAATTTGGAGGTTTCTGAAAGAAGCAGAGAAATCCGATTGGGAACTCAGAAAATGAAGATTTGAAATCTTGAAATAAAAAGAAGCAATTTGAAAGAGAAAAAAAAAGGGCATCTTTTTAGGGTTAGAAGGTTCCAAAAGCAAAGAAACGGACCATTGAAGCGAAAAAGAGAGGTGGTAGTATTTGCACGTTCACTGCCGCCACCAATCGCTATTCGCTTCTAAAACGACACTCTCTCTTCCCCTCTTCTTTTCCTTTCACCTTCACCGATGTGTCGGTTATCATTCTGTTTTCTGCCTACCTACTTAGCTTATTTGCCTCTCAAATTTCAATTTCCCATTTCCCATTACCCATTTTCAAATTTCGCCAACCACAATCGACAATCCTCTTATTTTTCAAAAATATACATCGTTTCGTGCGCGTTTCTGACAAAAGTGACACGTATACTGCTCTCTTATGTGGGCTCTTGCAAATAGAAACTTGTTTTGGTATATGATACTTTCCTCATACACTTTGAAACTTAATTAGAAGTAAATTCGAGTTGGTGTCGAGTTAAGCGTAAATTTCTATTTGTGGGTGTCAATAAAGTCAAAACTCACGTAGAATGTCACTCGATCAAGAACACGCAACAACCTTGGACTTATTATTGTTTTGTTGTCACATTATTTTGATTTAATTAAATAATTGTGGTGGGTATGGAAAAGAGAGAATGCAAATAGCCCAAATTATGTTAGTGGGGTGTTTGTCAAAATAACTCCGAATAAAATCGAGAGGCTGTAATGGAAGAAAAGAGAAGGCCCATCTTCCATTACCTTGGAGAATAGGAACATAGCAGCATTTATAAGCGACCTAAATTAAGGGGTTTTTTTTTCTTCTAAAAAAAATCTCATTGTAATCCATAAATTTCCAATATAATTCTATTTTGGTCTAAATTTAAAAAAAAAAAAATCATCTTGGTCCTAAACTTTAAAATAATAACATTTACAACCTAATTTCTATTGCGTTCATGTTGATATGTTAATACATATATCTAAATGACATTATCCGGACCAAAATAAAATGAGATTTATTTATTTGATTTTTTTTTCCTAATGAAGTTCGTCCTCAAAGAGAGTTTCAATTTCTTCCAAACTTCTTCCCTTAGTCTCCGGCAGAAAGCGGTAAAAGAAAGCCGTCGCCGCCGCCATTATCCCGGCGAGGCAGAAAAACATACCTCCGAACGTTATTTTCCTCGAAATTGTCAGAAATGTCATTGCCACCAAACCACTTACCAACCGGTTCACCGAAACGGCCAGGCTGGAACCTTGGGCCCGCAATCTGGATGGAAATATTTCCGACGAGTAGACCCACGTGATGGGCCCAAGCCCAATAGAGAAGAACGAAAGGGCCACACAAACAGCCACCACGCAAAGCCCAATAGCCCACATTGGTTTCGTGTCGGAGTGCTCGAGAAATTTTGAGCCCAGGCCCAGCCCAGCCAGTGAACAAGCCATACCGGCCGAGCCCAATAACAAAAGCGGTCTTCGACCGAACCGGTCCAAGAAAAAAGCCGAAACCAGAACAAATCCCAACTTGGCGATTCCCATTATGACTGTTACGCCGACGAGTTGCTTGTTATCTTCAATTCCGGCGTCTCGAAAAACCTCCGGACTGTAATACACAACGGCGTCGTTTCCAGAAGCCTGCATGAAGAAATTGACTCCAATGGCGGCGATCAGAATTCGGCGGACCGACGGAGAAGGATTCAGTAACAATTCTTTCCACACGCCTTCGCCGCGCCATTTGCCGGAAGCAGAGGAAGCGGATTTTATAATTTCTCTAAATCTGAGTTCGGCTTCTTCATTCGAATCGGAAATTTTGATCAGATTTCGTTTCGCTTCGATTTCTCGACCTTTCATCGCAAGCCAGCGAGGCGATTCCGGCATGGCGGAGATGCCGAAGGCGACAAATACCGCCGGAAATGCTGCGATTCCGAGCATCAATCTCCAGTTTATGCTTGCAGGAAGACCGGCGAAAGCGTAATTCGAGATGTATCCAAGTAAAATTCCGGCGTTGATGAAGATCTCCGGCAGAGACGTGAGGAGGCCGCGAGTTAACGCCGGCGAGAGCTCGGCGATGTACACCGGAGCGATCGTGAGGGAGAATCCTACGCCGATGCCGGCGACGACGCGTCCGGCGACGATGAAGGGGAAAGACGGTGCGAAGCTCATCAATATCGCGCCGGCGAGGAATGTGGCCGCTGCGATGACAATTGTATATCGCCGGCCGATCCAGTCGGAGGTCTTGCCGGAGGCGAGAGCTCCGATGAGAGAACAAACGTTCAAAGAACCAACTAAGATCTCTTCTTGTTCTGTGGTAATCGTCAGATTCTCTTTGATGTACAAAATCGCACCACTCATCACTCCTATATCTGAACTTAGACACATAATTAAAATAATATAACTGTATTTTAATATTATATAATCTCAACTTTTTTAAAAAAAATTATAATCACATTTCCAAATTTTTAATTTGAACCATTACCCCTCAAATTTATAACATTGTAGTATAATATTTAAAATTTTCACAAATACACTTTTAAATTATACTTTCAAATATATCTATGAAATTGCTTCAATTTGATCCAATCACTAATAAACTAATTACTGTAGTGTTAAATTGCAAATACTTTATACGCTCGTTCATAACAACCTCTATCTTTAGACACGATTTTTACTATTATCTGTAATCTTAATTAAGTTAAAAAAGAAGTTGAAAATTAAACAATTAAGATGCGAAAATGGTGGGAACTGACCGTAGCCGAGGAGAACGGAGTTGGTGGAAGCCAGAACAGCGGCGGCGAGCACGTATTTATTGAGACGACGGCGGCTCTCTCTTTCAGCGGCAACTTTGGGAGCTCCTCCGGCGACGGTTTCCGGCGGAGAATCGAGAAGTGGAAGGAAGAGGCGGCGGCTGTCGTCGTCGTCGTCTTGTGGCGGCAGAGCCGCAGTGGAGTTCTGCATCGCTGGAAAATGCGAAGACAGACACACGTCGGAGAGGAGTCTTGTTTGTGAATATAAATACAAAACAAATTTGTGTCTATCTTTAACTTTTTTATATTGCTATCTATAGTTATTTATTTATTTTCAAGTTTTAATCATTTTAGCCGTTCCTTTGATGCCTTCAAATATGATCATAGAAGTTGAAAATGGAAGTTAAAATAGAATAAATTACCTAATTCATCGAATCCATTTAATTTAGTCCGTCAGTAACATGGGTCATCTAGTTTCACACACAATTTTTAAAAATTAGACCATCTAATTTTGTCTGAGTTTGATTGGTTGTGATTGAACGATTATTTTAGTTTTCTAATACGATGATTCACTCACCGTAATCTTAGTTTAAGTAAACACTGAGACTAGACCTACCATGTTGTAAAGAATTAACAAGAATAATATTTGACGGATGCTTACCATTCAACACTAATTTTTATGTTGGATATCAATAAAAATCCGAATATTTTACAAAATAGAAAAGATCTTATTCCATGTATTTACCTATTATATTTGTAAAAAATTTAATGATGGTCAGCAAAATATGATTGTTGAATAATAAGCACCAAGTATTGTTATTTTTTAGTTCAAATGAGAAGTGAAATTTTAAACTCACGTCTTAAAAATGTTATATTTGTTTTTTTTTGTTTAGTACAACAATTTGGGGATATGAGAGATCAAATTTTCAACCTAAAAAAATGAGTATATGACAATTATTGTTGAGTTATGCACATCTTGACAAATGTTATATTAACAATTTTAGTTAGACTTATATTTACGCTAGAGCTGTTTAGAGAAGGCAAATTAATTTTCATTTATAACAAGGAGATGGCCTGTAAAAAAAAAAAAAAGGTTTATGTATAAGAAAATAAAATGAGTGTAAGAGAAATTATGAGTATGACTATTTTTTAAAAAGATTTTAAAACAGAAATTTGTGATCATAATTCACAAAGTGGCTTTAGTGAAAGGGGCCATAAAGCCACGCTGCTGACACACGCCCCTCTTTCTAAAGTTCGCATAATTTGCCTTTTTAACTGCTCACGGGATCGAACCATAATGCCTCGCTGTCAATCAACACCACTCGAACTTTAGACCTGCCATCTGGAAATTATTTTTAGGGCAAAAAAAAAGGAAAAAAAAATTTAAATTTTTACTACATTTTTTTTTTGACATTGGATTAAATTTTTACTACTAGTCAGCAAAGTTAATCAAATGTTTACGGCTGTGAATTTTATTAAAATTTACATTATAATTGGATAGGTGTTGTATTTTGTACGGTTTGATTTATAATTAACTCACCCGCTTATTAGGAAAAAAACACACACACAAATCTCTCGGAAAACTTATTAATTTTCGTGAACATCGAACTCTAACAAATCAATACAAAAAATTAAGCCCACTAGAATTGTTTATTTTAGAATTTATGTGAAACAATAATTAAGTGGAAAAGTATTTTAAAGATCTAATATCCCTACCACATTGAATAAAAAGAGAGTAAAAATTTAAAAAAAAAAAGGAAAAAAATAGATACTGTTAGTAAAAATGACAGGGTAGTTAAATTGGTGATTGTATTTGTCAATTTAAAAATATAATAATTTATTATTTGTGTGTGTTTAAAGATTTTCTCTTCTTTTATTTTCTTTGCCCTTCATTTCTCCTCTATCTTCCGCTAATCTCACCACCATCGTTGCTGTCTTAACCATCGGTACCCTTCTCCCAAAATTTGAAGAGGAAGGAACTAGTGGAAGAGTTCCTTCGAGTGAAAGAGAAACATTCATCTTCCAAATCTAGGAGAGAGAGGGGTGGTGGCAATAAAGATGGCGGGCAGCAAGGTTAGCCCGAGAATATGAAAAAGAGGTGGAAGATGCTAGAATTCAAATATATGAATTAAGAATTCATCGGTTTAAACTTTTAGGTTGAGTGGAAATTTACTGATCCTTAACATGATATTAGAGCGAGAAGTACTAGGATTTACGGGCAAAGCCAGAAGCTGTTACGCGACCTCTAGAACGACTATCTTAGCTATGTGATCGACCTCGTCTAAAACGGGTGCACAGAAGGATGAAGGCGAAACTCGAAAGGAATTTATTTCATTTTTGCCTTTCTTGTTTTGAAGAATATTTGGAAACAAAAAAACAAGCTTCTTATTTTTTTTTTTCTATAATATGAATATAAATATTGTTTTATCATTTTTCGATTTTATGGGCATTGGGCATGTAATTCTACTTTATTATTATTATTTTTTTTAATGAAGAAAAGAGGAAACATGAACGAGAAGTGACAATGTTACGCTCCCAAAACACTCATACAAGTAGTAGAGAACAGTTGGTTTTGGGCCTTTTCTTTCATAAGATATTGGGCCTACTATGTGGTATAAATTTAGCCCAGATCCATTTCAGGTTTTATATATGGTCACTTTTTGAATAGTCATTTGAATTACGAAGTTTTATAATTTATTATGTTGTAAATTAGGTTTAAAAAAAAAAGAAAGAAGTTATAAATTTGTCCAATATTTTTCAAATTAAACTTAAATCTGTGATATGAGATATTTTAAGCATTTATGGTTTTGATTCTGTCTTAATTCATTAGATTGATTCATTTAATCTCAATTCTTCATTATTTTACTCTCATGCACTGTTTGGGGAAGGGAATACCCTGGACACGTGGAGGACCCCTATTGGTGCTCCAAGATGGCTCATGAGTCATGCCCAGTTCGGATAGCCGAGATAGCCGCCACCAACGCCGACAAATGCTAAGTATGAGGGCCGAGGTGAACCTGGCCCAGGTCTGACCTACCGGGGAGCTCGGTAGGGGCCGAGATGAGCAACTGTCTGCGGCGTGATTATCGGGCGTAACCGTCGGTCCCGAGATTACCGGGTGTAACCGACGGTCCCGAGATTGTCGAATGTAACCGTCGCTAGATTAGCGGGACCACCACCCATAAGTAGAGGACCTCACTCCCCGATCAGGTACGATGATTTCCGGCTTCGAACTAAACTTGGAATCCGACCTATACTGACTTGATCGTCGGAGTGCTCACCATTTTGTGCAGGTCCGCCCGAGTGTTCAGGTCGGTCCGGAGGCCGAGTTCGAGCTACAATCAGGAACACACTGTTGTGCACATCTTTGCATAAACATTTGGCGCCGTCTGTGGGAAACGACTGACAATTTAAGTCATCCCAAAACCTTTAAACCAACACGCGAGCGAACATGGTTCAACCAGCGAATTCGACCAATACGACGGATCGAAGGACTCTAGTTGCCAGCGATGCCCACCAGAGGGAGGTCGGAGCAGCGGCGGTAGAGGGGCAAGGTCACGACGGCCTAGCAACGAAACCCCTCCGCAGGTCGGCACAGACACCGCGCCTGCCCTACCGCCTGCGCACCCGAGGACGTCCAAGGCCACCCGTGGCCGAGGTGGGACCTCTAAGAAGGGCGCCCGGGGTCCAGCCCCGGCTCCAACAAGCGAGAACTTTGATGCGCTCCAGAGAGAGATGGAGGCAATGCGCACACAAATGCGCTCCATGGAGGCAATGTATAACGAAATGGTGCTAGCTGCAGGCGCAGGGTCCCGATCTGAAAATCGAGTGACGCGCATGGACGTACGCGAGCAAAGGGGTTCCCACCTCCGCCCAGCCGAGGAAGAACGTCCCGAAGACAACGAGAGTGAGGGGTACACTCGCCAGAGGGGAGACCTCCGTGAGCATCTCAACAGAAGAGAGGCTCGTCTCTCCGAAAAGGGCAGTCACCATCCCGCTCCCACAGGAGCTCCAACCAGCAGGCTGAATCCTCTCACAATCCCGCAGGGATAATCACGAGGGAGGAGTTCGACCAGCTGAGGGGGGAGCTCGATGCTCAGGTGGAGGCCTTAAAGGCCAAATGTGAGCAGAAAGACGATTCACTGAATGACGGCGACTTGGGAGAATCGCCTTTCACCTCGGACGTTTTGGAAGCACCAATCCCTCCGAAGTTCAAAGCTCCTACCGTGAAGTCTTATGACGGGACGAAGGACCCCAAGGACTATGTTGAGGTCTTTGAAGGCCTCATGGACTTCCAAGCGGCATCAGACGCAATCAAATGCCGCGCCTTTCAGATCGCGCTTACTGGCAGCGCGCGATTGTGGTACCGGAGACTGCCAGCCAGGTCGATCTCGACCTACTCTTAGCTGAGAAGGGAGTTCCTCGCCCAGTTCTCTTCTCGGCACTATGACAAAAAGACAGCGACCCATCTCGCCACCATCAGGCAGAAGGAGGGTGAGACGCTGCGGGAGTATGTCACCAGATTCCAGGAGGAGCAGTTGAAGGTTGCACACTGCTCCGATGACTCGGCCATGTGCTATTTCCTCACCGGTCTAGCCGACGAAGCCCTTACGGTGAAACTTGGAGAGGAGGCCCCGGCCACCTTCGCCGAGGTGCTCCAGAAGGCGAAGAAAGTCATCGATGGACAGGAGCTCCTCCGAACCAAAACCGGCCGACCTGAACGAAAGATCGGCCGGGGCAGAAGTGGAAAAGATGAAAGGGCAGATCCCAAGTCCAAGGACAAGGGATCCTTTTCCAGCGGCCGAGCTGAGTATCGAAGGGCGGAGAACGGACTTACCAGGAGCCGACCTTACGAGCGCTTCACCCCAACCACGATTCCAATTTCCGAGATCCTAACGAACATCGAGGATTCTGGAATGGAAAAATTACTCAAGCGTCCGGAGAAACTTCGGGGAGCCCCGGAGAGGCGCAGCAAGGACAAGTATTGCCGCTTCCATCGGGAGCACGGCCACAACACGTCGGACTGCTGGGAATTGAAGCGCCAAATTGAAGATCTAATTCAAGACGGCTACTTCAAGAAGTTTGTGGGAAAGCCCAGGACCAGCAGCGAGAAAGAGAAAAAGGAACAGCGAAAGCGTTCAAGGACGCCACCCGGCGCACCGACCGACCTGCGGTCATCAATACCATTTTTGGAGGGCCAAGCGGGGGTCAATCCGGACATAAAAGAAAGAAGTTAGCCCGTGCAGCCAGGCGCGAGGTGTGCATCATCAGGGAGCAGGGGCCGACCTGCTCAATCACCTTCGACGGTGCAGACTTGGAGGAGGTCCACCTGCCCCACAATGATGCCCTTGTGATTGCTCCCTTGATTGATCATGTGGTGGTCAGGAGAGTACTGGTAGACGGGGGCGCATCCGCTAACATCCTGTCCTTACCGACCTACCTCGCCTTGGGCTGGACGAGGTCGCAATTGAAGAGAAGCCCGACGCCGCTCGGTTGGGTTCTCTGGAGAATCGGTCATCCCAGAGGGTTGCATCGACTTGCCGGTCACGCTGGGACAGGACCAAACTCGGGTCACTCAAATGGCCGAGTTCGTGGTAGTTGACGGGTAGATCGGCCTATAACGCCATCTTTGGGAGACCCATCATCCACTCATTTCGGGCCATTCCCTCAACACTTCATCAAATTTTGAAGTATTCCACCCCCAATGGCGTGGGCACGGTCCGAGGAGAACAGACCGCTTCGAGGGAGTGCTATGCCGCCGCACTCAAAGGCTCATCGGTCTGCGCCCTCGAAACTCAGGGATGGGACGCTCGAGTTCGAGGCCGACCTGCCGAGGAAGGAGTTTGCCGCACCCACTGAGGAGCTCGAGCTTGTTCCTCTGCTTAGTCCCGAGAAGCAGGTAAGCATAGGAACCAAGCTGGGGGCCACCGACAGAGAGGAGCTAATCCACTTCCTCAGATCCAACTCGGACGTATTTGCGTGGTCCCATGAGGACATGCCTGGCATTGACCCGCGAATTATGACGCATCGCCTCAGCATAGATCCATCATTCCGACCTGTGAAACAAAAGAGAAGACCTATAAACAAGGAGAGGAGTGATGTAATTGTTGAGGAAGTTAACAAACTTTTGAAAGCTGAATACATAAGAGAAAATTCGTATCCCGAGTGGCTCTCCAATGTTGTATTAGTTAAAAAATCTAACGGCAAGTGGAGAATGTGCGTAGATTTTACGAACTTAAATAAGGCATGTCCGAAAGATTGCTTCCCACTGCCGAGGATTGATCAGCTCGTGGACGCCACAGCCGGGCACGAACTGCTCACCTTCATGGACGCCTACTCTGGGTACAACCAAATCAAGATGCATGTCCCAGATGAAGGTCATACCGCTTTCATAACAGACCAAGGTCTGTACTGCTACAAGGTCATGCCCTTCGGGTTAAAGAACGCAGGAGCGACCTACCAGAGAATGGTGAACAAAATGTTCGCCAAGCAGATCGGCCGGAATATGGAAGTGTATGTGGACGACATGCTTGTCAAGAGCAAGCAGTCTAAGTCGCATCTCTCCGACCTGGCCGAAGCCTTCGAGGTTCTGAGGGCATATCAAATGAAGCTCAACCCTGCTAAGTGGCCTTTGGAGTCTCCTCGGGAAAATTCCTTGGCTTCATGGTAAAAACCGGGGAATCGAGGCCAACCCCGAAAAGATTAAAGCCGTGATCGAGATGGAGGCACCTAAAACGCTGAAGCAGCTTCAGTGCCTCAATGGCAGGATTGCGGCCCTGAACCGGTTTGTTTCAAGTCGACAGATAAGTGCCTCCCTTTCTTCAAGGTCTTACGAAAGAAAGAGCCGTTTGAATGGACAGCGGAGTGCGAGCAAGCGTTTCAGCAATTGAAGAGCTACCTCTGTTCGGCACCCTTGCTGCCAAGCCCATGCCGGGGGACAAGCTCCAATTGTACCTAGCAGTGTCTGACAGTGCCGTCAGCTCGGCCCTAATCAGGCAAGAGGAAGCGCGGCAAAACCCGGTCTACTACACAAGCAAGGCTATGACCGAAGCCGAGACTAGATACCCTCAGATGGAAAAGTTGGCTCTCGCTTTGGTCACCTCGGGCCGACGACTTAGCCTTAGACCATACTCCAAGCCCATACGGTGGTGGTGCTCACTAACTTGCCCCTTAAAAGTATCTTCCACAAGCCGGAAGCTTCCGGACGCCTAATGAAGTGGGCAATAGAGCTAAGTGAGTACGACATCCAGTTCGAACCCAGAACTGCGTTGAAAGGACAAGCAGCGGCAGATTTCATAGCCGAGCTCACACCACCTTCCGAGCTGAGCGAGTCCGACCTACCCTGGACAGTCTATGTCGACGGATCCTCCAATGAGAAGGGGTGCGGAGCCGGGGTCCTCTTGCTCGGACCAGGGGGTGAGCGATTTGAGTATGCCTTGCGGTTCAGCTTCCGGACTTCTAACAACGAGGCTGAGTATGAAGCATTTATTGCCGGCCTGCGAATCGCTCGAGCATTGGGGGCCTCTTGTGTTAAGGTCTTCAGTGACTCCAGCTGGTTGTGAGCCAGATCAAGGACGAATACCAAGCCAAAGACACCCGAATGGAGAAGTATTTGGGCAAGGTCAGATCATACCTCGCCCTCCAGTTTCGAACTTACGAGGTAAGCCGGATTCCGCGAGCAGAAAATTCTAATGCTGACGCCTTGGCCAAGTTAGCATCGGCGTACGAGACCGACCTTGCCAGGTCGGTCCCCGTCGAGATCCTAGATAATCCCTCGATCTTAGAGCCAGATCTGATGGAGATCGGCGCTCCAGAATCCTCATGGATGGACCCGATCACGGACTTCATTAGGGGCAACTCACCACAAGATCCCAAGGAGCGCAGAGAAAGTTGGCAAGGCGGGCAGCTCGGTTCGTGGTCCGAGATGGTGCATTGTACCGACGTGGCTTTTCCCTGCCTCTATTGAATGCCTAACCCCTGAAGAGGGCCTGTACGTCCTCAGAGAGATCCACGAAGGAGTGTGCGGCAATCACTCAGGCGCCCGGTCGCTGTCAGCCAAAGTGATCCGGCAAGGATACTATTGGCCGACCCTCAGCCAGGACGCCAAGAAGTTCGTTAGAACTTGCGACAATTGCCAACACTACGGGGCCCATAATCCACAAAACTCCCGAGCTGCTCACCCCCATCTCGGCCCCATGGCCATTCGCGCAGTGGGGGGGGTAGATATCATTGGTCCTTTCCCTTTGGGCAAGGGCCAGACCAAGTTCGCTGTGGTTGCTGTGGATTACTTCACCAAGTGGGCCGAGGCCGAGGCGCTCTCCCACATAACGGAATCCAGGGTCACGTCCTTCGTATGGACGAATATCATATGTCGCTTTGGTATACCGCAGGCCATAGTGACAGACACAATGGGAAGCAGTTTGACAACGCCAAGTTCAAGGACTTTTGCAACAAGTGGCATAAGTCATCTTAGCTCGTCCCCCGCACATCCGCAAGCAAATGGGCAGGTGGAGGCAGTCAACAAGATCATCAAGCGAGGCATCAAACTTAGACTGGACTCCAAGAAAGGCAGGTGGGCCGAGGAGCTACCAGAGGTTCTATGGTCGTACCGGACCACCCAAACGAGAGTCGACGGGTGAGACCCCGTTCTCCCTGGCCTTCGGCTCCGAAGCTGTGGTCCCGGTTGAGATCGGCATGCCATCTGACAGAGAGTAGAGCATTACGAGCCTACGACAAATGAGGAAGAGCTGCTCCTCAACCTCGACTTGTTGGAAGAAAGAAGAGCAATGGCCCAGCTACGCCTGGCGGAATATCAGGGCAGAATGGCCAGACATTACAATGCCCGCGTTCGACCTCGGCCTTTCAGGTCGGACATCTGGTCTTAAGGAGGGTCCAAACGCATGTGGGTGCCCTTGATCCGGCCTGGGAGGGCCCCGTTTGAGATCAAGGGCATAGTCCGACCTGGGACGTACATATTGGCCGATCTGAAAGGAGACGTCCTCGCGCACCGTGGAACGCGGAGCACCTGAAGCGTTATTATCCTTGAAATGACAAAAGGATTTCAATGCATCTGTAAAGACTGTTCCAAAGAATTATGATCGGAATAAATGTGACGATTTAATTTCATGCTTCCGAGTTCGACAAGAAATTAAATGGGGGCCACGGACTCCCACGCGATCGCATTCCAGCAGTTGGTTCAAATTCAATCCTTCGAAGCCTAAGGGTACGAGGGGCGATGCCAAAACCACTGACGAACTTAAAATTCAAACCTTCAAGGCAAAGGGGGCGATGTGGAAAGTTCAAAATGATCAAGCCTCCGAACTTGGGGGTACGAGGAACGATATGAAGGATAGCTAGGACTTCGTAGAATTTTAGCCTTTTTACCTTGTTAAGTTAAGGGTGAATGTGAAATGTGAAATTTAAAAAATCCAGAGTTGGTGCAATGTATTAAACATTAAGAGATTCAAACTCAAACTTTCAAATTAT
>NW_028275168.1:0-53948 GCF_013281855.1 Momordica charantia | reverse complement strand
AACCCAGCATTTGCCACTGCCTTTGCAATTTGCTTTACTAGTTTTTTTAAAAAAGAAATTATATTCTATTATATTTACATACCCTAAATTTTCCTGTTTATTTGATATGGTATTTGTATTATAACCACTCAGATTGTTTCACGTTACCCTTCTGTTATGAGATAGGAAACGACAAACAAATGGTCGTACTAAATCGAGAGAGACAACCTACTAAGACCAAGTCGGGCGGAGCAGGGCTCACATAAAAACGACAACCAAATGGTCGTACTAAATCGAGAGAGACAACCTACTAAGACCAAGTCGGGCGGAGCAGGGCTCACATATATATACACTGAATACATAAAATACAACTTTATTATTTTTTTATTGAATCTTTAGAGAAAAAAAAAACACATTGTATTCTTTATGTTCTCTTTATGATAGCCACCAAATCACTTGTACTAAGTGATAAGACGCAAGTCAATACAAGTATAATTTGTCTGTTCTTAAATTTATGATAGCCACCATTGCAAGCCATGTTTAAACCTAAAACCTTTCTCATTCATTATCCTCGATATTTCTACCATTGTCAAGACAAAGGTAAAAATGTTGCATGATATCACATTCGTTCTTTCAATAATTATGCAAGTGGTGTGCTACAAATTGAAAAAAAAATGAAAAAGAGAAGGGAAGAAAAAAGAGGGGTGGTGTTCTGATGATGAAAAGAAACTACATTGTGTCGTTTATATAGAGAATACATTGGAGAAATATTTTTCAAGAAGCAATTAATTGATGTCACTTCTCCAATATCGTTAGTATTTGAAGATGGGGCCAGATAATTCAAAAGAATAGTAGTTCATTGTCTTATGTGATTATCATGCAACTTATCATCTTTTTTTATCTTGAATTTGAGCCTCTAAATTCCCTTTTATCTCATCCTACCTAAGCCCCATTACAACCATTGTTAAAGTCCCTTCGATTTTTACATTCAATTCATCTTTAAGTGGGGAGATTTGATTGATCATTTGCAAGCCTATGATAATAACATGCTTTGTTTTGATTTTGAAAGTAAAACATCCTAAAAACATTTTGAGAGATTTGAGTGAAAGTCTGTGAGGGTATTAAGTCTTTGCATTTGATTTCAATGAGTTAATGAGATGCTTGAGTTTTTTTTTTTTTAAAATTATATCTTACCATTGCTTATTCTCTGATTGTCATTTTGATTCATCTCATAGATGTGTGACTGAATTTACTTGTATTATTGGTTATTGAGAAAGATGAAAGGAGATTAGAAAGGAGATTTCAATATGTTGCGTTAAGATATAATTGAGGATAAGCATGATTTAGGTGGGGGAGAATTTGATAAGATGAGTTTTACACCCTTTAACTTTTCTGTATTATGCATGAGAGCATTGGGTATAAAGTGTTAAGGATCTCACATTGAAAAGAAAATGGACCTAACAATGGTTTGGTTTGTAATAGACATGGACTACTCATCTCATTGCCAATTGGTTTTAAGGTGGAACCCCGCTCAAATGAGCATCTGGTCCAAAAAATGGGATCTGGTCAAGATCGATGAGCCAAAAGAGCCACGATCTTGATGGGGCATGTTAAGGATCCCACATTGAAAAGAAAATGGACCTAACAATGGTTTGGTTTATAATAGACATGGGCTACTCCTCCCATTGGCAATTGATTTTAAAATGGAACCCATGAATATTGATATAATATCTAAAAAGGTTATATTATCTTGATGGATGTTATGTTGCATGTTTGTTGTGCTATTTCTACCTTTTAATGTATTCCTTATCAGGAATTGACAATGCTTGAGAACCAACTCCCTTTCTTTGTACTTCAAGCTCTATTTGACCTACTTCCATCCCCCCCATACAATGAAAGATGACATCTCCTTCGTACAACTTACAGGATTTTTTATCCAAGGGGTTGATAGGAGGGTATGAGCTTCCTGATGATGTCCTCCAGTACAGGAGAAGTAAAGCACTTGGTCGATTTATTAAGTTTCTACTACGTCCCCTCAGCTGACACAGAGGAGGATTCGCAAACAGTGAGATTGAAAATAGAGAGTTTCTTCTTCCCCCGACTATAACTCAGCTCAGCGAGGCTGGGGTCAAGGTGAAGAAAGAAATAGGAGCCAAAAGCTTGATGGACATAAGCTTCAAAAATGGGGTTCTACAAATCCCACCTTTTGAAATCCACGATGACTTCGAAATCTACGTACGAAACTTGATGGCATTTGAACAGTACCGCGTACAAGGGTCTGCCGGAGAAAGATATGTAGCCCATTATATTGAGTTCTTGGATGGGTTGATAAGCACAGAGAAAGACGTGGCTTTACTTGTGAAGGAGGAAATCATAATCAACCACATTGGTGGCAGTGACAAAGAGGTTTCCGAACTGTTTAACAATTTATGTAAATATACTCACATTCCAGATGACTTTTACTACTACGGTACGAGCAAAAATTTACATGATCACTGCAAGAAATGGTGGCACCGATCCAAGGCTACACTGAGACGTGACTATTTCAATAGTCCATGGGCTTCTATCTCCGTCGTCGCTGCTACCTTCCTCATTTTACTCGCTCTCCTTCAGACCATATTCACTGCTATATCCACTTTCAAGTGAAACCATGTCTCCATTTCTTACTTTCTTTTTCATTTGTTGCTCCTTTATTTTACTTGTTGATTAAATGTCAACTGCATTCGCCACTGCCTTTGCTTTGCTTTGCTAGTTTTTCTAAATAAAATATTCTGTTATGTTCTTATTTCTTTGTCGGGGTCTTTGTTGTATAACCACTTCGATTGTTCCACGTTACCTAGAACTTAGTTGTTAACGAATGGTACTGCATCTGAGTTAGGGCCTAGGGCCATTTATATACCCTTTCACTTATGGGCTTGAAAATACTTATGGGCTTGAAAATTCAATACGGGACCTCCTGCATGCTTTGATTCCATATCAATATTTGTTTGATTTCGCAACGAACCATCACAAGTAATATAATAACGAGTAGAGTGTTGTTTCCACAAAGAATATACCTTGATTTTATCTAAACGCCGAACATGTAATGAAAGAGAAAGTGTAAGAAATAAATTCTAAGACTAGTTCGATAAAAAGAAGAAAATAAGACAACTATCAAGAAACAAAGCAAAATCAAATGGAAGAAAATAACTAGATTAATTTTTTTTTTTCAAATTTGTGATATATGTCTTCTCTCGAGTTTTTCCTTTAAAAAAAATGTAACGTTGCTGCATATCGTCTCTTGAAGTGAACTTCGTTATCCCTTCAAGAGACGACAAAGAGACGACCTGCAATGTCATGTAAGTAGGTTGTCTTTATAAGTAGACTTCATTACCTCTCCTCAAGGAAGGACTTGATGGTTTGAAATATTTCAAAAATATTACTTTTGGAATAAGTTTCAAATTAGCATTATTTTCAAAATAAGTTTCAATTTTAGCAATATTTTATTGGGCAAATGCTTTTGGTGCTATCCTTTGGCACATATGGCTAGAAACAAACAATCGAACTTTCATGGGAGCATTCTAAATCGATAGTTCAGCTTTGGGACAAAATTAGAATTGTTGTTCCATCTTGGTCAACTAAATTGTCATTTTTCGTTGTAATTATGATATCTCCACTATTGCTCTAAATTAGAGTGCCTTTATATAGCTTCTTGCTTTTGTAGTATGTTTCTCACATACTTTATCAATAGAAAAGTTTCTCTTAAAAAAAAATCCAATAATTAAGTCAATTGAATAAAAATAAATGTTTTTTTTTCAGATTTAAGAAATTCACCCATGGACCACAATAATGAAAGTATTTCATAAAATTACCGCCACGAAGATTTGTTGCTTGGGTGAAAAATTCAAGTAGTCTCTTAATTTTGTTTGAAAATATTTGACTCCTTGATGATAAGGATTACAGCTATTAATGTTTGACAACTAAAAAAAGATGTAAAACTAAATAATTTTTTAAAAAGATAATAAATTGTCAATTTTTGAAGGGTGTGATTAAGTATAAGATTTATAGTCATCATTGTTAAGGAATCAAGTATTTAAAAAAACAAAAAGTATTTTCTTTTTTCTCTTACTTAAAATATTAGGTTAACAATAATATAAAAAATTAATTACAAGTTAAGGAAAACATAAAACTAATAATCAATCACCGGCCAACTTTAATTTTCTTAACACCATTTATAGATATTCCCAATTTTCATCGGATCAAACTAAAATTCCTACGAAACAATTAGGCTCCTCTCCCTCATTAATGCCCCATGTATATGTCTACAAAGAGATTCAGCCAAGGGTATGAGAATTGAACAATATTGTTATTCACTGTGTTTCATTATTGTTATTCGAGCAATGACTTATTCGCTGTTAAATCTTATAAATCCATCCTCTCATTCTTTGCAACCGGACAAATAGATTCCATTTTTACCACTTTATGAGATGATATTCCCTAAAAAATGTAAAGTCTTCATTTGGTGCATCCTCCGCCGTGGTCTCAACACAGACGAAAAGCTCCAGAATCGTCTTCGATCAGTCGCCATTAGTCCCAGCCGGTGTATTTTGAGCAAGTGCAATTCTAAATCTCTGGACCACCTATTTCTTCATTGTCCTATACGGTGGATCTTTAGACCCATATTTTTGGTATCTTCAATATTTCCCTTCCCTCTCTGAGCACATTGAAGACTTCATCGAGGAAGCTCTTTCCTTTAAGAAGGAAATAGGAGGGGAATTATTTGGAGCAATGAAATGGTAATATGTTCCTCACGTACCTGCTTAATGAAATGGTATCATTTCAATAAGATAATAAAATAAAATAAATAATTAATCCATTACGAGACTGAACTTAAACACACAAGAATACATTATACTCGAGGGAAGAAAATAACAAAGGTAATTAAACCAATCTGACCATAGTTCAACTACATTAAATATTTTCTTAAAGATTGGATGTTTAAATTCCATTGAACAAAAAAAAATAACATGTAACTTTGAAAGGTACAACATAGGCTGCCTGTGTCAAGAAATTTAATAGAGAAAATGAGGGTAGCTATAGTACGACACTCGAGTAGAGAGGAGAGGTACATTGATGAACAGGTACCACCTCCGAATGAGAGAGATCCAGGAATCATTGAAGCATAGTTAAGAAAGAGCTTAAAAGAATAGTTACTACCTATACCAACAAGATGCACCTTTCTTTTTCGATAACTCGATCGTAAGAACTCCAAATTTAAGCGTACTTGACTTGGAGAAATCGTTGGTTGGGTGACCTCGTTGTTGCTTTACTAAGAAGCATGTGAGTAAGGACACAAAGCATACTGATAGGACTCTATTAGTCTATAGGAATAGTTTACACTCTTCTAAGTAACTCAGAACTAGACGGTACCACAGCCAAGTTATAGGAGAATGCTGGGGCAAGGCCGAATGAGTCCGAATCCTGGACTTAGTGCGTTACATATAGTTTATCGATTGATGGTCTTCAAAAGTCCTTTTCTGCTGAGCTGTCGGTTGATCCGGAAGAGATTGACTTGACTTGGTTTGCTGACATTTGCATTAGTGACCTGGTCTGGTCTCTAATATTAACTATATATGTGGCTCATTGTCCTTTAGCTGCAGGGTAAAAATATATTAACTCTATTACTTCTTTTATTTTCCCACGTGACTATTGTTGAAAACCAATAGTCATGTAACTCTATTACATGACCACTGCAGGAAATGGTGGCCCCGATCCAAGGCTACACTGAGAAGTGACTATTTCCATAGTCCATGGGCTTATATCTCCGTCTTGGCTGCTACCTTCCTCATTTTACTCGCTCTCCTTCAAACCATATCCACTGCTATATCCACTTTCAACTAAAACCCATGTCTGATGTCTTCCTTTATGTGTTTCTTCCTTGCTTCTTTTATTTTTAAAATTTTAAAAAGGAGAATTATATTAAAAAGATACATTTTTTGGTAAATATATTATTTTAAGTTATAAACGTCATTTTTTTTTAAATATGTACCATCCATTAGAGTACGGGAGAAACATACACAAAAAAAGGCTTTAGAGAAAAATGCTCCAATTGAGAGAAATGGTAATGATATTGTAATTACAAAAGTGGAGGGATTTTGAAGACGGAAGAGATATAAAGATGTTTATATCGTCTCATTGACTGAAGAGCGATTTTGATGAATCAACAAAAATTCTGATTGTTGCACTCTAGTCAAATGTTCCACAAAATAACACCAATAGCATTGCTCCATATAATACATGGCGCTGTCGAGTTAGCAGGGAGGAGAAGCTCTAAACAATGAAGTGATCGATGTGATTAGGAAGCAAAAAAGCTATGTTGAAGGTGTCGAAGAGGTGGATCCATATGGTCGTTGTGAAAGGACAATGAGGAAATAGATGGTCCAGAATCTCCTTTAATGAAAGGCAAATAGGGCACCGGTCTGGGCGGATATAGAAGTTATAAACGTCATTTTATTTTTGTTAAAATTAATACGTGCAAACATATAATATATTAGAAATTAATAATATTTTAGAAACACATATATATACACTGAATACATAAGATACAATTTTTTTTTTTTATTGAATCTTTGGAGAGAAAAAAACACATGGTATTCTTTATGTTCTCTTTATGATAGCCACCAATCACTTGTCCTAAGTGATAAGACGCAAGTCAATACAGGTATAATTTCTCTGCTCTTAAATTTATGATAGCCACCCATCACCTTCTACTTCATGATCGATGATCACACAGCCAATCTTTTAAAACAATAACCAAAAATGTTAAAAATTAGTAAGAATAATTGATCAGCACCAATCTCGTTAAGTTTCTAGCCTGTAGAAAAGAGAAATATAAAAAGGAAAAGATAAATAATTTTCTTTTTTCTTTGAAGAAAGCTGTCAAAGGTGAAATCCCATGAGACAATTAGCTAGGTTCCACCTGCCCTGATTAATTTATGTACGATGTATCTACCTTATTAATAACTTGGCTCGTAGTCCTTTAATTCGAGGGTAAAATATTAACTCTGTTCCTTGGAAAAAAATTGGTCTGTCCCATGTGAATATTGTTGAAAACAAGAGCAAATAATTTATCTCCTCTTTATGGTTGCAACCCACCACCCGTAGCAGTGAAAGGTATAACATAGGGCTGCCAGTGTCAAGCAATTTAAGAGAAAGTAAGGGTAGCTATGTTTTGTCAATTGATGGTCTTCAAACGTCTTTATTTGCCGAGCTGACATTTGCATTAGTGACCTGATCTGGTCTCTACTCTCTACTATTAGTATTTACTATATATTTGCCCCATTGTCCTTTAGCTGTAGAGTAAAATTATATTAACTCTATATTACTGCTAACTTTTTCCGCTCCTAATTCATTATAGTTATTATCAATATTTATGGGGTTTCATCTTACAAGTGAGAGAAGTAATTCATGTCTATTATAAACGGTCTCTTCTTTTTTCGATGTGGAATCTTTAACCGCCATGACCCACCATCTACACAGTGATCATAGGAAGCTTTCTTTTTCTTTTTCTTTTTTTTTTTTTTCATTTCTTCCAACAGCGTTTTGCCCATCTTTCTTCTCCCAACTTAGACTCTTTATTTTCTTTTCTCCTCTTTTTTCTTACATGGGTATTAAATTAAAAAATATATATCTAAATATTAGGAAAAATTCCTATTTTCTATGATTTAAATTGTTTTATTTAAAGAATTTAAAAGGTGAAGGTTTGACGTTAGGATTTTCTCTCGATTTAGGAGGATATATTCTATATTCAAAAGATAAAATATGTTGAGGGCTTCAGATTTTATGTAGATTCAAGACAATTTAAAGAATTCAAAAGGTGAAGGTGACATTAGGATTTTCTTTAGATTTAGGAAATATACTCTATATTCCAAAGAGAAGATATTCTAATGGGTTCAGCATTTTACTAGATTTAGGAAAATATATCGACCCTATGTTTTTTCTCAATAAATAGAAGAAAAATAGTAGGCTACAAATCTCTACTGTTTGCTACGCTTTACATAAAACTCCAATTCTGACTTGAGCATCGGAGCGTGTGGCTCTGCATCAACACATATATTTAGCTAAAAATTTAATAAATGAACTAGAATATTAATATTATATTCAAACACTAAAATTTATTGGAAAGCTGACTCTTTCACGGAAAAATCTTTTCTACCTGCCATTCTCATCAGTGGCTCATAAATCTCGAAGGAAATAAAGATCTCTATCACCGAGAGCAAAATAGGGTTGAAGACGGGAAGGAAAAGGTCTTAGCATCCTTGGGAACAAACGAAATGTTGGGGTTGCAAGGTGCGCAACAAAGTCTCACATTGGTTAGGGAAGATATTGATCTATGGTATATAGATAATGACAATTATATCCTTATTGGTATGAGACATTTTGGGTGAAACCGAAATCCGAGAGTCATATCATATCATTGTGGAGATATTTGAAGTATATGAAACTTCTATTAAAACTTAAACCCACCGTGCATTTACCACTTGCTTTATTTGTTGTATTGATTTTTCAAATAATATTCTGTCATATTTACCTACCCTATACGTATGTTTCCTTTGTTTATTATGGCTCCTTCCTTCAGTTGTAACCAAACTTAATTACGCTGTGCCACCATAAATGCAAGTTTGTCATTTGCCTTCAATTTGACTTCTAAGTTCTAATGGTAAATGGTAAATTAAAGTCAAGCAAAATAATTAATTAAATAAATAAACCTAAAATATAAAAACTGAAAAGTCCATTTCAGACTTTAATTATTTGCCATACATATATATATATATCACATATATGTAAAAATTTCATAAATTTTGAGTTTCATGGTTTTCTGGTCAATACACCTTTTCCATAGTTCAACTAATTAAAGTATATATACTAGACTAAAAAATTAGAAGTTCGATTATAATCTCCACTCCGTAATTAAAAAGAAATATATATAGAGAGAGGGAGAAATTCCTCTCTGGCCTACAAAAGAATTTGATGTTTCTTGACGAACGAAATCATTGTCGTATAGGATTAAAAACCTTTTGGAAAAGGCATTTACCGATAAAATCGAGTAAAGATATCTTGACCACATGGACATGTTCATGAATAAATGGACTGAGGTTAAAAATAACTAGCTTAATTTTTTTAGTACAACATGTCGAGATGAGTGGTAAATTAGAAGCATATTTAGTTAGTGGTATATCAGAGATATAAGAGAAAATGAGGATGATAGTTTTTTTTAGTACAACATGTGGGAAGGGGATTCGAACTTACAACCTCATGGTTGGAGTTACATGTCAATTACCACTGAGTTATACTCTCTTTGACAACGAGGATGATAGGTTAGAACAAAAAGAAAAATAAAATTACATAGAGATGAAAGTTTTGGAGGGAGAGATAATAGTAATATTAAGATGAAAAAATTTAGAGGGAGAAAGATTAATTTTTTAGAAACTCGAATTCCAACCTCCACTTACAAAAAATTGTTTTCCTTTTATATTTTTTTAGAAATAATAAAATTTTTCATTTTTCATTTTTTAAATTGTAAAAATTGAAAATTTATTTCTTTAATAAACGATTTATATTATTATATCCACTAAATTTATATTTTTTAGAGTATATTTTCTTTAATAAATTTAAATTTATTCGTGAGTTAAAAATGCAAAATAATAATAAATATGTATAATATTATAGTTTTAGTTTTTCCTTTCATTTCAAAATAAATTTAATTTTTAAAAAAAAAATCTTTCTAAATATTTCAAGTTTTATTATATATTTTTATATTTATATAGATGATTCAATCCTATTCCATTTTGAACAAATTAGTGTTAAATTATGTATATATAAGTTCATAATTTTTAATATTTGTTTACAAAAAATTTTAGTATTAATACTAAACAAACCAATATACGTAATAATTTATTATAGTTTAGCTTTCAATATTACTTATTGAACATTAATATTAAATACATCTGTAAGTATATTTGAAAAATATCATTTTTTATCATTAAATTAAGTAAGTTGCAGCGGACATGTGTTTAGTTCAGCAGTTAAGGCACTTAACATTATCCTTCCAGATTGGAAGTTCGATCCTTGACTTGCACTTGCCACAAGCCAAAGTTGATCCTTCCGTCAAATTTCTCCACGTCAATCTTCACTGAACTCATAAAGAATGACATATCTGCTTCACACTCCTAGCGAATCTACAAATAGTGAACAATCCACACTATTCACAGAACCGTGTAAGCTCGTTTCAAGAAATCTTTTCTGATGTGGAAGTTCAGACAATGCTGCAACCAGAGAGCATACTCAGAAATTCTAGAAACTACAAACCTAAATCTCTGATACCACTTGTTGGGAAAAAATCTCCTACTCCTACTCAAGGAATAAGAAATCCACTATGTGAAAAATTATTACAATCACACAGATTTCTCCGCTCAGTTAACTAGAGCTAGTATATCAGCCTTAAAGTATTTCAATTGGAATGATTAAAACTCAAGCCCATGAGCTCCTTTATAGTAGTTGGAAAACATCTCCTCCTTGTACTTTTCTGATGTAGGACAACTTTTAGCACGTGGAGACCATTCTTGTATCCTTCCGATGTGGACAACTTCAATTCCAATATTTTGTCAAAACCCAACAAAAAATAGGGTTGAAGACGAAAAGGAAAAAGTTTTAGCATCCTTTGGGAACCAACCCAGAGAAAAGAGAACAAATTAAAGAGAAAAATATTAATATTCATGGGGTTCTATCTCAAAACCAATTGAGAGTAACTCTTTTTGGCTTATCGTCGGATCTCATTTTTTTAGACCGGATGCTCATTTGAACTTTTGGACTCTGATACCATATTAATATTCATGGAGTTTTGAAATGAAACCCATGAATATTAATAGAAGATTGAGGACGAGCTGGTAAGTTAATTGGTGGGTTGTTGTTAAGCTTCTGGTTCTATTTACAAAATGGAGCAAGGTATGTATCTAAGTGTTTAAGTGAACTTATTTTGCGGAAAAAAAAAAGTATAAGACAATGGATTTTTGTTGTTTTGCCCTTTTAGTCTTGAAAACAAGGAAGGAGAATGAGCTAAATAAGAAAAAAAGAAAAAGACCCTAAAACAATGACAAGAGAGTTTAATAAAACTGTTGAGTTGGGTTTTGATATGCCAATCAGGTAGGGAGTTAAAATTAAAACTATATATATGGGAAGTAACTGTTGGGAGCCATCCACACACGATAGACCCTCCACATTCTACAATAATATGGTAATATCCATTTTGGACATAACTTCTCGTAGCTTTACTTTTTAAAATCACTTAAAAATTTCTCATATCAATAGAAATGTTGTCCCTCGCATATATATCCACGATCTCTTTTCTCTCTAACCAATGTGACACTTATTTGCACTGTTAACTTCAAACTTAGCACGAACCCACCTCACCACTCACCCGTCATATTGTTGCATAAAAAAGTGAACTATATGGGCTGTGCTACTCCTTAGTGAAAGTTTGGTCGGTGTTCAATTTTTTTAATTAGAAAATAAAGGATGCTGTAACAATCTGATCACTAGTACAAGATAGGTGTGGCTTCCTGAGAGAGAGTAAAAATTATAACTATAAATTATTACCAATTTTAATTTCCTACATTTTTAATTATTTGAATTAAACTAAAATTGAAGTGATATTTGACCTTTCCATATGATATATGATATTGCTTTATTTTGAGCTTAAAAAACAGACATCAAATAAACAAAAGTCTAAAAATTCGAAAACTTATTAGAAAAAATTTAAAGAATAAAATAAAGGTAAATTCACAAAGATTACTGTTGTGATTCCCAATATTGATCGGATAGAAGAAAAATCCATGAAGCAAATTGGATTCGACCATGTATGTATCTAGCTTATTAATTAAGTATTTGGTTGTTTGTCCTTCGATTCCTGGGTGTAAAATATGAACACAATTGCTTGAAAATTTTTACCCTCCCACGTGAATATTGTTGAAAAAAGAAGTAATTTATGTGCTTTTAAATAGCCCCTCTTGCTCCATATCTCCTTCCCACAACTGAACTCACTCTTCATTTCTTCCCTCTTTATCATCTACCTACGACTAGGAGCAACATCTCCTTCCATTGCAGGCAAGTTACTTATTCCTCTTCCATTCTTCTTTTCTTTTTTTTTTCTTTCTTTCTTTAATTCATTACGATTCCTTTTGGTCAATCCTCAGAAAAACAATATAACAAGCTTTCCATTCAAAAATATTTTCTCTCCCATTTTTAGGTCAAGTTTCCATAATACTACCATTTACTGACAAGTCCAAACGAAGAAGGAATGAGGACAATTGTCTTGTCCCCTTAGTTTGTCTTAAATTAAAAAAACTTGAAGGTTAAAGTTTTTAGCTTTCCCTTTAATTTTCTTCCCAATTTTTTAGAATGGAGGTCAATTGTCCTTCTAATATAATTCATCTTAAATTTTTCATATAAAAATTTAAAATGTTAAAGTTTTCGCTCCCCACACATTTTTAGAATGAGGGGGGCTATTGTCCCTTAAATATAAAAAGTTACATAAAAACTTAACAACGTGGCTAGAGAAAAGGTATTTCAATGGGTTTGTCCCTTTGATCCTTTTTTTTTTTCCTCTGCGGCTACCTTTCTCTTTCTCAACGATTTTTTCATGGAAAAGAAGCATCACTAAAGCACGTTTCTAATTTTAATTTCATCTTCCCCATAGATGTCTCTCCCCTTTAAACTCCAAAATACTCTCTAACATGGTAAACAATATATATACACATTCCCTTCACTTTTGAAGTAATATGCACCTCTTTGTTTAATGAGACCTGAAACATCTGTGTCAAATTTTCAGTTGAAATGGAAGATGATCACATCGAAACGTATGACCTGAACAAAAAAATTGACGAGGTTGAACTTGAACAGCCCCATGTGACAATATCCATGAAAAACATGCTTGAGAAATTGCATCCTATCAGTGAAGAATGCAGCATCTATCGGGTTTCCAAACGATTACACAATATTAATGATATGGCTTATACGCCTCAAGCCATATCCATCGGTCCTTTTCACCATGGTCAAAAGGAGTTTATGGCCATGGAACAACTTAAACTCCGCTTTCTCGATGCTTATCTACGCCGTGTAGGAATGGGAATTGAGGATGCATTTGAAATTGCTCAGGGTTGGGAGACTCGTGCCCGCAAGTGCTATGCAGAACACATAGACATGAAGAGCGACAACTTTGTGAAAATGATGCTTGTGGATGGTGCTTTCTTAGTGGAGTTCATCCGAATGCATTACCAATGGGCCACTATGACTCAACCCAATTTAAATTATACATTATTCCAAGCTATACATGTTGACATATATCGTGACCTTATACTACTTGAGAATCAACTTCCTTTCTTCATTCTTGAATGTCTATTGGACAAATGTTCGAGTTCCACTCCCTTTGTACTTTTTACAAGCACCTTTTGCAGATGGTATACGGGAGCGCGTGAGCTTATTTCTGATAAGCTTCTCACCAAAAAACCAAACCACTTGGTTGATTTTTTAAGCTTTTACTATGCCCTTCCCACAGTGACCGGAAAAAATGACAAGCTCAAGTACAATAAACGCGAGTCTCCCCCAACTGCAACCGAGCTTTGGGAGGCCGGTGTTGAGTTCCAAAAAGCAACCGAAGACAAACGACTCATTATGGACATACGTTTCAAAGATGGTGTTCTGTCAATCCCTCATCTTGAAATTCATGACGCATTTGAAACCTATGTGCGGAATCTGTTGGCCTATGAGCATTATCACATAGGGGATGATGAGAGGTGTCTGATCCAGTATGTTTACTTTTTGGATGAATTAATAAGTACAGAGAGAGACGTAAGTTTACTTGTGAAGGCAGGAATCATCACCAACAATATTGGCGGTAATAATGAAGACGTTTCGAAATTGTTTAACGATCTCTGCAAAGATATCAACATTTCATGTGATTTTTACTACTACGCCGATATCAGCATGGATTTACATAAGTACTGCGAGACATGGTGGCACCGGTCCATGGCTTCGCTGAGACGTGACTATTTCAACACCCCATGGGCTTTTATCTCCTTCCTTGCTGCAACCTTCCTCGTTCTCCTCACTAGCATGCAAGCAATCTACTCTGCTATATCGTATCACAAGTCAAAACCATGAATATGCATGTCCGAGTTGCTACCACTAGCTTTATTTGCTGTATTGTCTTTTCAAATAATATTAATTATCTCATATTCCCTTCCCTACAATTGTTCCTATGTTTATTATGTTCATTGAGTCAGGTTTTTCCACTAGTGACGAAGAAACAACTTTATTTACTATAATTAAAAAAAACAAGTTTTTAATATACATTTTAAAGAAATAAAGGTTAGAAAAAGAAGGTTAATATAATTGGCTAACTGCAACATTCGAACTACCCATCCTAAGAAGATATAATAATTAAGACGTTATTGTTAGATGTGTAACGTGTGCGAATAAAGTCCTACAGTGATAAGTAAGAGAAGTGATCCATGATATAGATAGATGAGGAGAGTTATCTCCCTTTCGACGAGAAACCAAAAAGTTATCTCCCTTGATACAAGAACTTCTCAACAAAACCAAAAGTAAAGTTGTGAGGGTTATGTCCGAAGCGAACAATATCATACCATCGTACTTAAACATTTGGTATCATAGCCATGGTTAAAAAAAACAAAAAAAAAACCCTAGATGTGTGGGAGAGGAATCTTTGAGGGCCAACCAAAAAGCATGCTCAATAGAAGCAGGCTGTGGCTATTTTCAACTATTCCATTGCTTTTCCTCTTCACATCGACAATTTCATTCACGAGTGTCTCAACAATAAGTTGCGGATCATTTGGTTGGAGCATACAGATAAATCTAAAACTTCAACCACACTTGGGAGGATATCATCACTACGAGCTCCACTTGGTCCTCAAAATCCCATCTTTTATAATTACAATATTTCTACCCTTTTCCCTTATTTGAGTGCTTTTCTCTCTAAGCCTTCTTTTATATTACACTCCTTTTGGTAGGTTTCTCACAAACCCACAATAAATGGTACTTTTAAAAAAAAAAGTTGTAAAAGAAAATAATTCGGTTTTGTTTCATCTTTCTTTTTTATTGTTTAATTTTATTTGTCATACTCAATCTCCTCAGGTAAATTAATACTTCATACATATTTGATGAAAGGTCTCTTAGTGTACTAACTCTAGTTAATATATTATTAGAGAAAATAATATAGTGTGCTCGCTAATCTGGTCTATTTGAGTGGAAAGAAACATTTTTTTCTGACTTCCTAAAATTATGCCTTCAAATTTGGGGATATATTGGTTTTACGTGGTCATCAAAATCAATAATATCAATAATATGATATTTCTATCCTTTCTCTCCATTTGAGTCATTTCCTCTCTATTTTGTATTCGGTATGTTGCTCACCTACCTTCTTGGAATGAAATGGTTCCGATATCTTAAAGAAAAAAAAATTATCACAAAATTTTTAATTTCCTTTCTTCAGACGTATGGTTAGCTATTCTCAAATTTGATGGGATAAAATTAAAAGGAAAAAACTTTGCTCCTTACCCCTTATCCCTTGCCCTCACGTGGCCCTATAAAAACAACACAAGTGTTATTTGTTGTTTTTTTTAATTATTTTATTAAATCTCATAATCTCATCAAAATCTCTCCGAATCTCTTTGAATTCTTTTTTTAGAATTGGCTTTTATATAAGCAACAACCAATCTAACTAACTTGGGAAGAGTAATCAAAAATACAAAGGGATTGGCTTTTATATAAGCAACCAATCTAACTAACTTATGAATAGGAGACTAACGGCTATATTTTCTAACAGCTTATCAATACCCCCCTCCCAACCAACAAAAATGTCGGTGCAATGGTTTTTGCTCTATCCTTTGATTTATTTGGCTCGAGAGAAAAAATAAGAACGACTACTTCCTCTTGGTCATCTAAATCAAATTTATTTTGTAATTATGACATTTTCCACCGTCTCCTTAAATTGGGGTGCTTTCGTTTAGCCTCTCTTTTTGTTGTATGTTTCTTACCTACCTTTTGAATGAATGGTGATATTTTCTTAAAAAAAATAACAAACAAAATCATATAATTACGGAGATTCTTGAGGTATCATTGTCCTCAACCAACTTTTCCGAAGGGATAAAAGAAAAAGAAGAAAGGGATAAAACAAAGAACCTTAATTTTAATTTATTCTCTTCGTAAATCAAGTAAAGGCTACGGCAGCTAGAGAATTTAAAAGTCGAAAATGGCAAGTAACATATATTTCAAATAAAGCAGAGGAGAAACAAATCTTAAACCTGATTGAACTGCTAAGTTTAGTTAAGTTGATTCGTCCGTGTGTTTCTTTGCTTAATTTTGAAGTGTTCTTAAAATTTTATCTATTCCATATGTTTCGTCAACTATAAAAAATAGCAAGTAATTGATAGATCTTCTTTCTAAAGAGATATGATTTGGAACTATTATATATCTAAGGGTTCAAATCTAAAATCTCACCCTCATATATATAAAATGTTAAGTATCCCACGTTGATAAAAGAAGGGACCTAACAATGGTTTATAATAGATATGGACTACTCCTCTCTCATAGCCAATTGATTTTGAGATGAAACCCATGAATATTGATATGGTATCAAAGCCCACAAACTCAAACGAACATTGGGTCCAAAATTTGCACCATGATTTAAGTATTAATTTTAAAGCATGGTAAATAAGGTAAAAAATAACTTTCACTCAAATAAACATGAAAAAATCACTTTAAATTCTCTGTAAAACCCAAAAACATCAACTGTCACTGTAAATTGACTAAAATTACTTTAGAAGTCCCATTGAAAACCTGAAAATTTCATCATATGATCATAAACTTAAATATGAGGCATAATCAAAGATATAATTCCTTGAAAATTTCATAATTCTCAATGACTAAACCACTTTCATGAATATATATGACTCATTCATGATTTCAAGTACTTTGTAACAATTACTACATTAGCAAAAATACTTTATAAAATAACCACTCACATAACTATTTGGTGTGAGAAAGTCGGTTCGTAAGCCGTCTCAACTCCGCTTAACTCGAACATTATTATTTTTTTAGTACAACAAATGTTTTTGAATTCATGATTGTTTGGTCGAAAATATATAGATATTTTATAACCAATTGAATTGTGTTCATGTTAACTAAAAACATTAATTTAATACTGGTATAAATAACCCTTTAATCACTGATTATAATAAAATAATATTTAATTTACACCAAATCTTATTTCCTTTTATAACTCTTTTGGTTGACTATAGTTTCAATCTCAATTATGTAGCAAAACATTTTATTGTACTCGTTTCATTTGTGAATGACTTAGGTGTATTTGGGAGTGATTTTGACATATTCAAAATTACTTTTATCATTGTCAAAATCATTTTTCTTTCCATTAATCATGTTTGAAAATTAAAAATTTGATTTTAGAAAAACTTAAAATCACTCCAAATAAATTTAATTAATTTTAAGGTATCACTTGAATGGTGATTTTGGAAAATCAATTATGCTTAAATCTATTTTTTCAAAATCAATAATTCTATCATTGCTCCCAACCATACCATTACTCTTTATGTTAAAAACTGACTGATCTTCCTCCAAAAATATTCCCATTCTCATTCTTTTTTTTTTTTTCAATCTACTTCAAGACTACACTTTACTAAGTCCATCACTTTAACCATTTAATCCTTGTTCAATCAAATTTTCTTCTTCTACAAATAAGATAAAATGTTCACTGTTGGAAGCTAGTCTCAAATCTCCTCTTCTTCCTCTAAAATCTCCATACCAAAGGAAGTAACAGTAAAAGTTATTTGAGAAACATGAAGAGACTTCAGATTTAATAATTTTTCTTGAAACGACTTATGGAAGTCGAAATCGACTTACCCAACCTTTCTTTTCTATATTCCTCCCTCACATTTTTTCTACTTCATCTTCTTTCCTCTCTCCTTTTCTTTTGCCTCTCCCCACGATATGGCTTCTTTCAAAAACCACCTTCTTTTATCTTTTATTTTCAAAATATTATACGGAAGGTTCTAAATTTCTCCCTTTTGTTTTTCTGGTACAAGTGGGTGGAAAAATTCAAACTTATGACTTTATGGTCATAGACGGGTGCCAAAATTACCCAATTTCTCCCTCGTCTCTGCCTTTATTTTTATTTATTTATTTTATAACTTGTTCAACAACATTAAAAACCTTTTTTTAGCTTCTCAAATAATCTATTCTATTTGCATAATTTCTCCTTTCTTTTCCTTCCACTCTAGCTCTTTTTTCCTTTTTTTTTTCTCTTTTTCTTTTCCAATTGGAAGGCCAAGGACGTGTTATACACATTTGTCCTTTAGTTGTTAGGGTAATATATAAACTCCATTCCTCCAATAGCCTCTCACACCATCTTCTTCCCACAACATTCGCTCTTCCTTTTCTTCCGATCCTTCTATCCATTTGCAGGCATGTTACTTGTTCTGATCTTCCCTTTTTTCTTTTTTTAATTCATTGTGCTTCATTTTGGTCAATCCTCTCAAAAACAAAATATAATAACCTTTATCCAATAAAAAAAAATAGTAGAACGAGGGACCATTGTGTCCCTAGTTTATCTTTTAAGTTTAAAAATTACAAAAAATTAAAATGTTAAGACTTATAAGCTTTCTCAGCGGTAATTGACATATACCTCCAATCAAGAGGTTGCGAGTTTGAGCTTTCGAGATGCAACCTTTAAGTAGGGGAGATTTGCAAAAAATGAACAAACACTTCGACGCTTAAATCATGTGAGCTACGGTAAGTCGCTCTCAGAGCATAATTCTGTACATTTGTTATGAGGTGGAGTGTCCCTTCTATAGGTAGCAGGGGGACAAGGTCGTACAACCGCTCCGACCAGCAGTTGTAGCTATCGGGCCCCTAGGTCAATTGTTGGATCCTAGGTCGGAATCCTTAGGTCGAAGATTGGTATTTAATCAGGTCGGCCTGCACTGTTGGCTTTGTGTACCATTTTCGGTGGTCTCGAGTTAAGTTGCTGAGTCCATGTGTCCTAGCGTAAATTTCCCTGAAACAACTTTGTTAATATTTTTTGAAAAATAAATCATTTTATTCAAAATGAAGTAGCTAACTTAAAAACATACCTACAAAAAGAAGCTATTATGAAAACTTTAGAGTTGAGATAGAAATGGTAGATACATCATAAGTTTGAGTTGGATGACCATGAAGAGAGGCTAGAAAGCTCTACATCCCCAAAGGTGGGACCAGCCAAATGGACATTTATGTTCCTCTTTCCATATATATACATTTATGTTCACTTGTGTCAATGTTTCAGTTCTTGAATGGAAGACAATCACATTGAAACGCATCAACAGAAGAATAACGACGACGCATGTTATGGTATTTCAAATATGGATGAGAATAATGAAGTTGAAGAGACCCAAGGTAATTCAATCCATGTGGTATCCATCGAAAACAGGCTTAAGAAATTGCATCCTATCACTGAAGAATGCAGCATCTATCGGGTTTCCAAACGACTACACAATATTCATGATACGGCCTTTGCGCCTCAAGCCATCTCCATCGGTCCTTTTCACCATGGTCGAGAGGAGTTGATGGCCATGGAACAACTTAAACTCCGCTTTCTCCATGGTTATCTACGCCGCGTAGGAATGGACGTTAAGGCTGCATTTAAAATTGCTCGGGATTGGGAGACACGAGCCCGCAAGTGCTACGCAGAACCCATAGACATGAAGAGCGAGGACTTTGTGACAATGATGCTTGTGGATGGATGTTTCTTAGTGGAGTTCTTCATAATGGGTTATGAATTCAGTGGAAGTCAAACCCAGTTAAGCTATCCATTGTTCAGTGCTATAAGTACTGACTTACTTCACGACTTAATACTGCTTGAGAATCAACTCCCTTATTTTATTCTTGAATGTCTATTCAAACGTAGTGGCCGTTCTTGTATATATTTTACGTGCAGATATCTCGGTGGTTGGTATATAGGAGTGGCTCGGCTTCCTAAGGTGCCCGCGAGAGAAGCAAACCACTTGGTTGATTTATTAAGCTTTTACTACGCCATCCCCACAGTGACAATTAGTGGAAACAACAACGGCCAGAAATGGGAGCGTCCCCCAACTGCAACCCAGCTTAAAGAGGCTGGTGTTCGGTTCCAGAAAGCAATAGACTGGAAACACATTACAGACATAAGCTTCAGAGACGGTGTTTTGAAGATCCCTTGTTTCCAAATTACGACGAGCTTTGAAACCCGTGTGCGAAACCTGTTGGCGTTTGAGCACTATTACCACTTGGGGCGTGATAAGAAGTGTTTACAATATTTTTCATTTCTGGACGATTTGATAAGCACGGAGAAAGACGTAGGTTTACTTGTGAAGGCAGGAATCATCTCTAATAATATCGGCGGTAATCATGAAGACATTGCGAAGTTGTTTAACGATATGGTCAAATATGGCAACATTTCATCCTCGTTTTACTACTACAGCCAAATTAGCCTGGATTTACGTAAGTACTGCGACACACCGTGGCACCGGTGGAAGGCTTCACTAAAACGTGACTATTTCAATAGTCCATGGACTTCTATCTCCTTCCTTGCTGCAACCTTCCTCATTCTCCTCACTGTCGTGCAAACCCTCTACTCTGCTCTACAATATCCCAACAAGTGATTAAACCGTTTTTAGTTAATTTGTTTTGGTTCTACTGAGTTGCTTACCTTCTGTTAAAACTTAAACCCACCCCGGCTTTACCACTTGCTTTATTTGTTGTATTGATTTTTCAAATAATATTATGTCATATTTATCTACCCTATACGTATTTTTCCATTCTTTATTATGGCTCCTTTAGTTGTAACCAAACTTAAATTAATTAGGTTGTGCCACCATAAATACAAATTTGTCATTTGGTTTCCATTTAACTTCCAAGTGTTAATTGGCATATATCTTTAATCAACCCCACATGTGTTTTCTAAGTGTAATTGGCTTATATCTCTAATCAATCTCACATGTGCTATACTAAAAAAAATTTAATTAATTTATATAATGAACAATTTAACCATAATAAAATTAAATAACGTTTTAGAAGGCTAGGTGTATTGTTGGTAAGGTTTGTAATAATTTCTCACTCATGTGAAAGTGCTCTCATCATATGAATAAAGCTTACCATTTTTAGAATTTTCGATTTTTCTGATGTTTTTTTCATGCGACTCATAACAAGTCGTCGGGCAAAGGTTCGCAATTGTGTAACTTTAAAGCTATGTGCTCGTTTACGTGTCAAAGTGTCAGGATAACTTCAAAGCTTTTAGAAATTTGGGCTCACAGTACGTCAAATTGCTAAACTTCTCCCAATTTTTTTTTAAAGCGTTGGGATAGTGGTTCTAATTCTCCCAACGCCTTTTAAAAAACCGTCGGGAGAAGTAGACCCCCTACCAGCATTTTTTTAAATTGCATTGAGAGAAATAGGTACCTTTCGATGATTTTTATTTCATGTGGGAAAAGAGTTTTGCCTCACGAATTTTTGTACGTCGGGAAAGAAAGGTCAAGAAAGCCACAAATTCTTGTTTTGGTAGATGCAATAATGGAAGGAAAAATCTAGCTCCTCACGGCTCAAGACAAATCACCATTAAATATTTAACAACTATGTCAGAGAAATGCAAAAATAGAAAACTTTTTAAACAAAAATAATGAACTGTCAATTTTTTAACGGTGGTCAAGCAGAATATCTCTACAATGGAAATAATGGTCCGAGGTGTGTTGGGGTAAGTAGCGGCGGATCTACAAATTTTGTTCCAGGCTCGTTTCCTAACCATTATATTCAAAATAACTTTAAATTCATTGTAAAGTAGAGTTAAAAGAAAAAATTGTAATTGAGCTTCTAGACTCTAAAAATTTCAAATTAAAAATTATATAGAATAAAAATAATAAAATTTTGTTATTTATAGTAAAGAAAAAAGATATAAGTATAATAATTAAATAAAAATATTATCTATCCATAATGATATAATGTACATCTTTTTTTCTTTTTTTTTTTAAATTGACATATTTATATATTTATGTAAAGAAAACTTTCTTTTCATATATTTTTTAAGTGAATAAATAAATAAATATATATATATATATAGTAATTTTTTTTTCTTTATAAAAATTGATATTAGAATATATATTTATAAAACAATTTTAATTTTATTAAAAAATTATACAAAACATTTGAAGTTTTATTATATTTTTCTATATATTTGTATTGATAATTTAATCATATTTTATTTTTAACAAATAAATATCAAATTAAGTATATATAAAATCATAGCTGTTTTATTATATTTTTCTATATTTGTAGGGATAATTTAATCTTTTTTCTTTTTTTATAACAAATCATATTTTATTTTGAACAAACTAATATCAAATGAAGTATAAATAAATCATAACAGTTAGTATTTGTTTTACAAGAATTTTTAGTATTTAAATTAAACAAGCTAATACCATAACTAATGATTTATTATAGTTCAAATTTTTATTATTACTTAAATGTTTATAAAAAAAATACTTACATCCAACCTTTATATCAAGGAAGAAATCATTTTCTACACCTAGATAAGTTGTATCAATTTTTATCGAGAACTTTTAATTTTCTACAAATTGAACCATAAACTTAGATAAATGTTGCAATTGGTACCTTTTGTTCCATTTCTACTAATTTATCCATTAATTTAAACAAATAAAATAATGTAAAAAACTAATTAATAAATGCTCAATAATTTAACAAAAATCAAAATTTTCTCAAATTAAATTTTGAAGGCAAAAAATCGATTTTGTAAAACTTACAAAATTTTAAAAAAAAAATTGTTTTTTTTTTTATGAATCCCTATCAATTTCATGTCCAAGATATACGTTTTATAATTTATTTGACACATGTGATAATACTTTTTTCAACAAATTCGCTAATTATCAAAATCTACCCGAGGGTAAATTGTAACACATTTTAAATTTTAATGTGAATATTGCACACCTATCAAGTTTATGGTGCAATTTAAAGAAATTAAAAATTTATGGAAATAAATTAGTGCACCGTCGCCAAGTTCGGAGTTAAAATTAATCTTTTTCTTTATATCCATTTTTGCCCAAAACATCAAATTCTTTTTAAATTTCTAGACAAAAAAAAAAAAGAATTAGCTTGTCTAAATTTAGGACCAATTAAAAGCCTATATCAAACGTGTTTTTCTTTCTTGAATACATAGAGTGGGAGATTCGAAGTCATAATCTTTTTATCAAGGACGGGTATCAATTACCACGGTGCTAAGTTTATGTTAAAAACGAGCTATAAACTCATATCAAACAACAACCTATTCAAACGTGTTTGTATTCTTTCCTTCTTACTTTCTTTCATTATTTTCTTTTGTTTTGTTTTTTTCTTTATTTTTGTTGGCTTTTCCAATAATAACCGTTAAAAACAAGCCATAGACTTATGTGCGTGTGATTATGAAGTGTCTAATATTAATGACAATTAAAATTTTAAAAAGTTTGCATTTAAAGACGTTGTTCAATCATATTTTATATTTTTAGACTTTCAACAATTAATTCAATGAATAACAACAAGAAGTTCCTTTTCCTTTTCCAATAATGATATCTCAGCCATGTATCTTTTCTTATCTTGGTCGTAAGTGTGAAGAATCAACAATTTTGGACATAATTATGCAAATAATCGTCAGAAATAAACCCATGTCGATTGGGAAGCCAAAAGAAGGGAAAGGCTTTTGGTAAAGAACCTAATCTTAATTTATTCTTTTCGTAAATCAAGAAAAGGCTACGGCAGGGAGAGAATTTAAAATTCGAAAATGGCAAGTAACATATAGTTCAATAAAGCAGGAGAGAGACAAATCTTAAACCTGATATATTAGGTGACTATCATAGGTTTTAACTCAATCCCTCCTAATTAAGTTTAATCCTCCGAGCCAATAAATCAACCATGTTAAAAACCTTTTTCTTTTTATGTTCTCAAATAATCTAATCTATTTGCATAATTCTCCAATTCTTTTCTCTCTTTTTCTTTTTTTTTTTCCTTCAATTTGAAGGACAAGGACGTGTTACACATTTGCCCTTTAATTCTGGTGTAATATATAAACTCTATTCCTCCAATCAATAGCCTCTCATACGCACACACCATCTTCTTCCCACAACTGACTCTTCCTTTCATCCCCTAACAGCATTATCTCCGATCCTTCCATCAATTTGCAGGCAAGTTAATAACTTATTCTGATCTTTTTTTTCCGTTTTCTAATTCATTGACAATATTAACAAGCTTCGTCCAATAAAAAAGTATTTCCTCTCACGTGTGTTACCTCAAGTTTGCCTACAAACTTTTGACTTCATTGACCATTTAATAGGTCTAAAATAGTATTACAACGGTAGGTCTTGTATTCATTCTTTATTTATTATACAATTCTATTTGTTGGGTCGATTAAATTTATTCAAACTCATAAAAAAAATATACATATTATTTTAGAGACAATAATGAAGAAAGATTAGTTATTTAAATTAGTTCATTCGAGTTCCTTTTTAAAAAGCACAACCAATGAATCGTCCCTCTATATACACATTCTGTTCACTTTTGAAATATGCATCTCTTTGTTTAAGGAGATTTGAAACATATGTGTTAACAGTGGAAGCCCAAGATGATTCCCTATGCTGGAGCCAAGATGATTCCCTATTCTGGAGGTAACTCATCAACTTAACATTTCGATTCATTGATCGTTTAATCATGTTTAAGAAGTTAGATATATAATATAAATTCACTTAACTCATCAACTTAGATTTATCTAATATAAATTATTAAATTCACACTAAGCGTAGTTATAAAGTATCACATGTTATGAAACTCATAAAAAATATACATATTATTTTAGACACAAAAATAAAGAAAGATTAGTTATTTAATTAGTTAATTGGAGTTCCTCAGCACAAGCACAACCATTAACGGTTAAGGATCCCACATTATTAAGATAAGGGACCTAACAAAAGTTTATAACATAAGTGGGTCACTTCTTTCATCACCAATTGATTTTGAGATAGAATCTCATGAATATTGATATGAATCGTCTCATCCCTCTATATACACATTTTGTCCACTTTACACTATATCGAATGCCAAGTTAATTCTCCATCTGACGCCTGGAGGTAACTCATCAACTTACCCTTTCGGTTCATTGGTCTAATTAAATTCACTCTAACCCATCAACTTAAGTTTATCTAGTATAAATGATTACATTCACTTTGAGTGTAGTTATAAGTATCTCATGTTAATCTGAAACATATGTGTTAATGTTTCAGTTGAAATGGAAAGTAGATCGCATTACCTACGTGGTACTTTGGAGAATATTCCTGAGGCCAGAGGTGTACGGCGTAAATTGAACCATGTGGAAATATCCATCAGTGAAGAATGCAGCATCTACCGGATTTCCAAACTATTACACAACATTAATGATAAGGCGTATACGCCTCAAGCCATTTCCATCGGTCCTTTTCACCATGGTCGACAAGAGTTGATGGCCATGGAACGACTTAAACTCACCTTTCTCGATTGTTATCTAAGCCAGGTAGGAATGGAATTTGATGCTGCATTTGAAATTGCTCGAGGTTGGGAGGCCCGAGCCCGGCAGTGCTATGCAGAACCCATAAACATGAACAGCGCTGACTTTGTCAAAATGTTGCTTGTGGATGCTGCTTTCTTAGTGATGATAGTGGATGTCGTCGAATCCGGAACTGCATTATTCAAAGCCATACGTATTGACATATATCGTGACCTTATACTCCTTGAGAATCAACTTCCTTTCTTCATTCTTGTATCTCTATTCGAAAAATGTACGAATTCCATTCCCTTTGTAGTTTTTGCAAGAAACTTCTGCAGATGGTATATGGGAGCGCGTGAGCTTATTCCCGATGGGCTGCTAGCCAGAAAACCAAACCACTTGGTTGATTTTTTAAGTTTTTACTATGCCCTTCCCATAGCGACCGAAAACAATGACCATCACAAGAACGAGAACAAGAAATTGGTGAATCCCCCAACTGCAACCGAGCTTTGGGAGGCTGGTGTTAGGTTCCAAAAAGCAGCCGAAGACAAACTCATTATGGACATACATTTCCAAGAGGAAGAGGGTGTTCTTGCAATCCCTCATCTTGAAATTCATGACGCCTTTGAAACCTACATGCGGAACCTGTTGGCGTATGAGCATTACCACGTAGGGGACGATGAGAGGTGCATTATCCAATATATTTTATTTTTTTGGATGATTTGATAAGCACAGAGAGAGACGTAAGTTTACTTGTGAAGGCAGGAATCATCACCAACGGTATTGGTGGTAATGATGAAGAAGTTTCCAAAATGTTTAACAATCTCTGCAAAGATGTCAGCGTTTATTGTGATTTTTACTACTACAACCAAATCAGCATGACTTTACGTAAGTACTGTGAGACACCGTGGCACCGATGGAGGGCTTCACTGAAACGTGACTATTTCAATAGTCCATGGACTTCTATCTCCTTCCTTGCTGCAACCGTCGCCATTCTCCTCACTGTCGTGCAAACCGTCTACTCTGTTATATCAAAGTAATTATTTGTTTTTGTTCTACTGTGAGTTGTTTCTTCTTTTCAGTGGGGCTCATAATCTATTCGTCAGAAATAGCATGTGTTATATCAAAGTAATTATTTGTTCATATCAAAGTAATTATTTGTTTTTGTGTTCATATAATTATTTGTTTTTGTGTTCATATAAGTTCTTGGTTTATTCATCTGTTATGTTTTTTGTATTATTCCTTGCTCTTTGGGAGGATATTGGCAATAACGAGGGCTCCCATCTCGTTAGAGGGAACATTGCAACTCTTTCAAAGTCCCAAGGGGGCTCGGCATTGCAAAACAAATCGGTTCTAAAAACAAGGTGTTGCTTATAAAATAGTTGTGGCGTTTCTTCAATGAAAAAAGTAGTCTTATGCAACCACATCTGTTCTTTGGGTATCAATCCAAATCGGTGTGTCTTATGTGGGAGACCACATATTTTTTCACTGCTCACATTTCTATTCTATATTTTCCATATTTTCCAGACTCAAACTTCTCTCCCTAGATGTGTTTATCCCTTTATTTTATAGAATCTATCTATGCCTCTAAAGAGGAAATGTGACATTCTTTGGAGTATCCGCTTTGACATAGCCTTCACGGTTTTGCTTTTGGTTCCACCCAAAATGTCCTCTCTTATAAACCCATAATCATTTCCTTCCCTAGTCAATGTGGACTTTATTTGCAATTACCTTACAAACCCAACAAAAACACACCGATTTGGAAAGCTCATCGATTACTATTGATACTTAGGTTTGATCCCCCAAATCAAATCTATTTTACAATTATAATATAGCTATCATTTCTCTCCACTAGATTCCCTTTTATCTAGATATTCCTTTTTTTTGTAGGCAGGTGCCTTAGAAAATCAATACTTCATTGTCTAAAATACTCATATGACAAAAGGCCCCATCTAAGTGGGCTAACTTTGTAGGTCCACGTCCAAGCGTCCGTTGTACAAGTTTAGAACCGACAAAATTCAGCAGCCCACTTATTGATCATATTATAAAGGATATATAAGTAAGTTTCAAATATTAATCTTCAATTTTTATATAAACTGCAATTTCCAACTTTAAAATATTTATTTTTAACATGTTATTAGATCCTATGGTTAGTTAAGTCTTCAAATTATTCTAAAATAATTTTAAATATTGAAAAAAAAAGTTCAGGGTCATATTCTCTCTCTCTTCCTTTCGTTAAAAATTTTATATAATAAAAACTCTAGTATTTATCTATAATTAATTTAGGACAAAGGACGCAATGTTACATCAAGTGGTTTTAAAAGATTTTAGATAATCGTTGTATTGAAAGAAATATTATTAGATAATTGAAAACAAAAGTATGAGTTGTAATGTGTGTTACAGTGATTTATTGTGTAAGAGTAAACCATTTGTATTATTTTAATTACCTTTTCTTAATGTTTAGATAATAATTTTTCGTGAATTTGAGTATAGTTCTACTGGTTAAGATACCTATTTTCGATTTAAAGATTGTGGGTTCAAATCTCTAATACCAAAAAAATTTTAATGCGTCTAGTATCTTATCTATTATGATTTTTATTCTGAAAATGACGTTACACATATATTTTGTGAGAGAGAAAGTTTTAGCTATCCAACTAGCATTCTCCATTTCCATAACTTTTCTTTAATTTAAAAAAATTCCCTTGAAAGTCATAACCCATTTGCAATCAAGTTAAAAAGATACAGTTAATTTTTTTACTTTTTGTTAAATATTTTCCCATAGGCTATGTATATGTACAAATCTCTTGATATTATACCTTCATCGATCTCTTTTATTTCTTTTTTATTATTATATGTTTTTTAGATGATATATATATAGATAATTAAGCATATAGTAATATATTAACCTATAAGCATATATATAGATTTAGTAGTCATCTAACATAGTATAACTTATAAGCTTATAGTTTAGTAGTGATCTAATATGGTACTGAACTAGTTAGAAGATCTCGTATTCAAACATTTGCATGATCATTTTCTTTTCAATTAAATAATAATAGTTTACGTGTTGTGTGCATGCTTCATGAACTAAATTAATATTTTTGAACCAACCATGAGGAAAAATGTTCAGAAAATAAAAACAGTAATAAATATATATATCACAAACTATCAATTTGGAAAAAAAAAAAAAGACTTGGTTTTTTCTTCTTTTTGGGTATTTTCATTGAAAGAAAATTTAGGGTGTGTTTGGGAGTGATTTTTTTTTTTTATAACCCGAAATCGATGTCATGTGGCTTTGCCAATTGGAACCCTATAATTGAGAGGTGTCGACAGCCATCCAACACTTTAACCTATGTTGCGAGACTCGTTCCTGAAAATGGGAGGAAGCCCCGACTGTGCACCCTGCAGGGCTCGAACCGGAGAGGGGTATCCCCATTCGGCCACAATTAAGCTCACTACACCACCACCTGCCAGTGGTTTTTGCGGGTGATTTTAGGAGATTTTGTCATGGCCAAAATCACTTTTGTGATTGTCAAAAATCACTTGCCTTTCTATTGATCATGTTTTTCAAATTAAAAAATTGATTGTATAAATTTAAAATCACTTTAAATTTATTGTTAAGCTATAATTGATATAGTGATTTTAGAAAATCAATTATACTTAAATCTTTTTTTTTCATAACCACTCATATTCTACCATCAACTCTCAAACACACCATTAGTACCATTAGTGATGATTTAATATTAAAAAAGAAAAAAGAAAAGTAGATCTTATTAACACATTTTCTATCCAATAAAAACACGGCACATCAAAAAAGTAAGTGTGAGAGTTCCTAATTTTTTCAATTACATGAGAAAATGAAAGATATGGGAGCAGCCAATTAACTTGGTCTGCAATAAATTAAAGTATTCACTGTTGGGTAAATATACGTTGTATATATGAATTGTGTAATACTGACAAACAGATTACAACGTAACTGACTACAAACGATATAAATTTGAACAACTTGATGAACACCAAAACTTGATAAAAAAAATAGTCGAGGCACGCTTCAATAGCGCTGACCTGAAGACAATTATTCGCTCTGCACAAGTTGCTAGCAGACTACAGCGATCGTCTCAGCAGGATACAACGACTAACTCCGATAGAACTGCAACCTCGAACTACTCGGATCTGGCAGAACTCTTAGATACTTGCTCTCAACATAAACAAGAAGAGCAACTCAAAAGAAGAGAGAATTCTTGTGGGAGGAGGAGAATACCCAATTGTGGTATGCTTAGATATGTCAAAATGAAGAAAATCACAACTATATATAGTTGTTTAAACATGAAACTTCTCACACAAGAATTAAGTTCAACTTTAACAACATGAAGAAAAACTTCTCATTTGAAGTATAACTTCAAGTTTAACAACATGTAACTTTAACAAAATAAAGTTACATAACACAAAATTGAAACAAAAACAACTTCATGAAATAAATAATGAAATTGTTACAAATGTAAAATAAGTTTCAAATTCTTAATATACAAATTTAATATCCGGATGTTAAATTTGTATACTCAACGGTTTTCTCAATATCTTCAAGTTTCACTTTCTTTCACTATTAAAAATCCAACGCTCACTTTCCTTTCCTTTGCTTCAAAAATTAAAAGGAATCTTGGCGATGCATGAATTTTTAATTTGACCTCTACAAAGATACATTTTTCATAATGTGGTTTGGTGTATCGATAAAGAAAAGGAAAGGGCGATTGGAGAAAGAAAACAAAACACTTTAGTAAAAAGCTCTACAAATGCCTCTCGTATATTCAATTATTATTCATATAGAGAGAAAAAAGGAAAGGTTTAAAGAGGAGAGAACTTTAAAAAGTTGAACCCATTTTGATTTTCAATCGGATAACAAAGTTGTTCTTAATTTTTCTTTTCTTCTTTTGAAACCATTGACCATTACAGTTACCATCAAATTTTCATAACCAAAATCTTAAGTTTGTGGGCTCGGAAATTAATAATAATATATGATAGCGTTATTTGAGAGGAACGGAACTCTTGGTTTTTAAATGCCGTTCAAAATGTGAGCGTAGTATCACATCAACTAAGAATGAGAACATTTGTAATATATAAGTAATGACAACATCTCTATTGGGTATGAGATGTTTTTAAGTTAAAACTAAAGTAAAATGTTCAAAAGAAATGATATAATACTACTTGTGGAAATATAGAGATGCGTCTCAGTCCCTTTTAGTACAATAAATGTCAGGTTTTGGGAATTTGATCCTTAGACTTCAAAGAATTAATATTAATAGACGTATTTTCTTGAATAGAAAAATTAAAATTTATTTAAGGATCTGTTAAACATATTCTTAGTAATATCCATAAAATTTATCTATGCAGATTTTGATAGTTTTTGTTATGGGGCCTACTTGCATCATTTAAGCACATGATTAAAGAGCTTCTCTTCCTTTGTTCTTTAACGAGCTCTTCTTTACCTTGTCTTGGCTTTGTTAGATTGAACAGATAAGATTTTCGCAACAAAGGAAAAGAAAACACTTCAAAAAGTTTCAAGGGCCGGCGCACACTTCATTTTCGAGATTGAATAGTGTTACCTAATTATATTCGAAGTCAACAAATGTTGAACACGACATTTTATAATAATATTTCATTAACAACATTATACTATAATTTTGTCAAAGCGAATATTAGCTCAGCAGTAATCGACATATATCTTCGACCAAAAGTTATGAGTTTGTATCTCCGCCCCAACATGTTTTACTAAAAAAGAACTTACCCTAATCATTAATGGGCATTGTTCATTGTTGCATGTACATCGAGCACCAGGTTAACAATTTGTTGCCTGACACTAGAAGAATTTCGACTTTTGGAGACGAACAAAATCGGTAGTTTAAGTGACTGGTTATATGGTAAATTTAGAGTTTCATTGAATATCTTTAACAATGAACACTATTAACTACGTATTTGGAATTTAAGGGACTTTATTGAAGGAAACAATAGAGAGTAGAAGTTCTTCCTAATATAATTAACTAACCATCTTAAAGATGAGACATAATTTTGAATGTGTTATACAAAAATCTCTAATATATGCTACTATCATAAAATCTTCATCTTTATAGTAGGAACACTTAATTGCAAATGTTATTGTAGAAAACAAAATGCAAAATTCCTAACCTACCCTCCATGAAAGGACTGAACTTTTTGTTAATATGGGATTAATAAACATGTAGTAGCTTTTTCATTTCTCTAGTGAAAAAAGACAAGAAAAATAATGGCTACTGAAAATGGAAAATGGGAGAAAAAAGAAAACTCCATAAGAGCAAAAAACTAGAAGTAGTTGGCATATGGCATGATTGAAAGTGGGGGATGGGGAGAGGAGTACGTACTTCACTAACACCAACAAAAATTATTAAAGGCCAAAGCCAAGGAGCATATGGCATGAAGTAACATAAAGCTCAGTGTTAAAGTGAAACCAAAGAATCTTGCTAAAAGCTATATAATGGAGTGTAGTAGGCAGACACTAATGAATGTTTGTGCTCACTACTTTTTGACCAATTTCACGATCTCTTCTTGCACTTCAAAAACATTCCCAAGAGAGGTCAAAATGAGGGGGTTGCCTATTTTTTTTTCTCTTTTTTATATATGCCTTCAAAAGTTATGGAATCCTATGTCAATTAATTCTTTTTCCTTTCAAATTATTTAAAGGAAAAAATATATAATTAGTATGTGAGTTTGAGGTTGGATTAGATTCTCTTTTTGTGATTGGTTTTTCTTTAATTGGCCTTTGTAAACCCCATCCGCTAATCCAAATAAAGCCAATGGTTTCGCTGTAATCATCTAATATAATTAAGCTAAGTACACAAGTGGGTCGACAAGAGAGGTAGTTGGTGAGATGAATCGAAAATTTGATACAAAAAATAAATAATTGGTGAAATATTTGTTAGGAAAATGGAGCTGCTGGCACTGCAATGCTACTTGTAGCGCCTAGGCGCTGTCGCAAGTCCAAAGAAATAGAAAAGATAGCATCGCGCTGCTACAATGGGATTCTAAAATAAAATAAAAATTCTTCCGTTAGGTTTTTTTAGAAGCGGAATTAATAAGAGGGAATGACGGCTGGTGATAAACCAAGAGAAGAGAGAAAAAAGAGGTTATAGAGCTTGACGGTAGCCCGTTCTTGTGGGTTCAATGAGGATATTTCCGTATAAATTCTAGTTAGGGCATAATCTATTGTCATGGTATTTAGAAGTTAGATAACCATTTGTCATGGTATCTTAAAGAGCAGTTTAGGGAGAGATTCATTGATATCGTGATGTATAGAACCTATTGTTACTCCTGATCTGCTTTATATTGTAGAAGGAAAATTAGCTAGATGCCGTTGGGATATACCTCTTTTATATTTCAGAATATTTTTTCCCACCAATACTAACCCCAACTATTATTATATCAAACAGGAGAAAATATTATTATTGTGTATAGAATTTGAATTAATTAATTGGAAAAGTTAAATTGTGTGTTAGACTATGATAAACTTTAAAAAATGGTTGGTTATGAATATAACCCAAATTTAGAAGTACAATTCAAACCATAGTAGGTAATTAATAAAGGGGAATGAAGCCAAACACAAAGTAGTGCACCTTATATTTATTTTGGATGTATTTTCTAATTTTGTCACGCAAAAAGGGAACTTCAATAAAAGTGGGAGATGGAGTTTGGACCACATTAGACTTGTTATTGTTCCATATATTTTACTTTCATCTTCATTCTAAAATCATAATGTCTCACTTTATCTTTTCTTCTTTTCCTTCAATTTTCTTCTATCTTTTCAAATCCGCTTCTTGACTCTTAAATCTTATATTTTTAGTATAAAAATCAAATGTTAATTTAATCTACTCGTTGTATTCAAAACGAACATAGTTCAACGATAATTAGCATATATCTCCAACTAAGAGGTTGTGAGTTCGATCTCCCACCCCAACATGTTGTCTCAAAAAAATTAATCTACTCATTTAAATAAAGAAAATTGTTGCCAACCATATATGCGCTCAACAATAATTGGCACTTATATCTCTATTGAGATCAAAGGTTAAAAATGATCTTCCTTTGATCAAATATGTTTTGGAGTGTGCCTAAACTTTTGTCACACCGCTTAAAAACTACTTCTTAGATAAATAAAATGTTTGTGTTTGGCTTCTAGTTTTAAAATACTTCTAAAACCCCAAAAATTATATTCTTATTAAATAGGCAATAATTGACATTAAGTTTTTTCATGGTTTAATTTACTACTTTTGACTTAAAATTTTATCTTTAATCTCTTATATATACTCTCCATAGTTCTTATCTACACATTCATACAAGCTTGGCTCTCGTAATCTTTATCTTTGCAGTACACTCTCTCACGCACTTTATTTTACTAGTCATTCTATACAAAGAATTTCTCCTACTAATCTCTCTCGACATACTTTCTTCGTTTTTGTAATTTTCGTTGTCTTTATTTATTAATTTCTCAATTTAAAATATATATATTTTTAAGTACTTCTAATTAGATAAAAAAAAAATACTTTTGAAATATAGAACCAACAATAAAAGTGATTTATTATTAACTACTTTTTGTTAAAGTATATTTAGTAAAAGCACTGCTTTACAAAACACTCCTCGCAGAAGCACACTTTAAATTATTTTGAGGCAAACACATAGTATAAAGTGAAAGTTACCAATTAATTATAAATATTAAAGGATGGATACTAATATAAATTAGAAAATTGGATACAAGAGGGGGCCTCATGAAAATGCTACTGCCAAGTCTTTCTGCATGCATGCAGAAATAATGCCATACTTCTCCCAAAGTAAAGCTCCCCCGTCAAAAAGGAGACACTTAAATTACTTTTAAAAACTGAAAAATAAAGAGAGGTACAAAAACAAAACGACGACGTTCAGATATCATGGGAATTGGGAATTGGGAATTTGGAAACTCTCTTCCTCTTCTTTCTAGCTAGAATTTATTCCTTCCATCACGCCACCTGGAAAATGCAAAATATTCCCAAATAATTCTATTAGACATTATTTACTCAAAAATAAATAGATACATCATAGACATTATAATTCAATAACTCATGAAATCCCGCTTATTAGGTATTTTACTCTCCTTTTAATTTTTTTTTCACAAAAATAAAATGATTATAAAATGAGTTTGTGTTAATTTAACCGATCAATTTAAAAATATGGTAACTTTTTCTGTTTATGGAAATTAATGAGTGTTTGGTATTGTTTTCCTTTTTTTATTTCTAGTTTTAAATATAAATTTTCTCAACCCCGTTAAGAAATTTCACAAAACTATATTCATATTTTCAAACCAACGAAATTTAATAGTTAAGTTTTATAAAATTTAATTCTTTTTAATATAAAATTGCAGAGAACAATTATTAGAAACCAAAATGGATTACCCAACATAATTTTATTTCTTTTTTAATTAAAAATAAAAAAAATTATCAAACAAGTTCTGATCTTTATTTTTGGAAAAAAAAAATAAGAAACAAAAAAAAAGTGGCATAATTAATATTACCTCTACGAGTATGGTGAGTTGCCGTTGGAATCCCTCGGGGCATTGCATCTGAAGCATTCCCTTCGGCTGGCAAAGTTATGCTCGTTGCAATCCGATCTGTCGTTTCATTTATATAAAAATAACGACGACTCGTCGAACAAAATATATTAGAATAAAAAAATAGGAAAAAGAAAAGAAAAAAAAAAGAATTGGAAATCCTACCTGGCACAGATCCAATCGCCAGATTTCCATCCAGGGCGGTTAGAGGCACCGCCGAAGTTAAAGCCTCTCATTCGCGGAATATCGCCGTCGTACGCACCGGCGGAGGCGTCGTCCTTACACGCGCCGCACTTGAAGCAGATGGAGCGGCTGGCGAAGTTATGAGCGCCGCAGTTTCCGATGGCGCAGTACCAATCCCCGGGACGGACGTCGGGGCCGGTGGTGAAACCGAACGACGAAGAGCCGACTCTTGCGGCACCGCCGTAGCCTCCGCCGCCGAAGTCGGCCCTCGGCTCGCCGCAGCGATGGCACGAGTCCCTCCGTTGAAAGTTGAGGTGGTTGCAAGACCTGCAATTCCAATCCCCTGGCCTGCTCATCTTCTGGCGGCGGCCGTATGAAAATAATAATGCAAATTTTTTAGTCCCAATTTCGAAGTTTAGGGTTTAATATTGGAAAAGTGGAATTTAAGTAACGGAAAAGCTTACCTTGTGCGTGAAGAAGTTGAAGTGGAAATGGAAGTGGTGGTTTTTTAATGGCCTGGCCGGTCACGTCTCTCTGGTGAAGGAGCCGGTGGGGGTGGCTTTTATATCGGTGAACTGAGTTTTTTTTTTTTTTTCCTTTTCTTTTCTTTTTGGTCTCGACGATCGAGAAGAATAAAACGAGGTTTTTGCTAGCATTTAGTCGGGGTGGTTTTAGGTTTTTCTTTTTTTATTTTTCCTAAAAAAATATATTCTTAATTTAAAGTTTAGTGGAGAGGAATTCGAACTCACAATCTCATGGGTTGAAAATATGTCAATGAATAAGGATTCGAACCTTTAACATTTGGTCAAAGATATATACTATAACTAATTGAGCTATATCCAAACTAGCATTAAATGATTCAGTTCAGTCTTTGTAGTTATTTGAACTTACTTTTCATTTCATCTGTTAAGGCACATGTATCTAACAATAAGGGTGAAAGTTGGAATCCCCATCTCCACATATTGTCTTCTTGCAGTTTAGATAAATTTCACATTGACACATTTTTTGGTAGATAGATATTGTTTTCTATAGGGTAATTATTTCAATCGACTATATTAAGATCTAGCGTTTGAATAATTAATCAAAGAAAATAGGTGGATTTTTCGTGTGGATAAAATATAGTTTAAGAATGATTCGTAAGGTGTAACCAAATCGTAGGACCAAATTGAGACTTTTAAAATTATAATAACTAACTTGAAACTAAATTCAAATCATCCGAATTAAATTAAAGCGTCTAAAATTATAAAGACTATAAGAACCAAATTGAAATTAGACGTGGAAACTATGGTAGGAAATTTATAATTTTAAATACTTTTTTTCCCTTGATGCTACCATGTATGGAATCACATAAAGCTAAATTTGAATAATCTTTCGAGAGAGAGAGAGTAATTGAAATTCGATAAAGCTAACCACACACAGGCAAAAACCATCCCTTTTTTTTCTCTCTTTACAATTCCCATAGCCATTTGCCTCGGATTTCTTAATCCAATTCCACTTCACATGATTTATACACATCACAACTTGTTTGGATTTGAATCTACTGAAATTGGATAAGGAAGAACAAAAAATTCTACTTTCTCAATTAGCAGACAAAATGAATATTCGAATAACTCATCCAAAAAGAGGACCCACTTAAAAATAAAAAAAATAAAAAAAATGGCAATTGCTGGTAATTTTGTAGTTGGAAAGTAATATTAAATAATATCTTAATTTAGATAAAAAGAAGGGTTAAAATTTGAATAATTTGATGAGGAAAATGAAGAGATGAGAATGAGATGTAAAGGCTTCAAAATCCAAGCAAGCAAAAATGGTTTAAGAGAGTTTCGATAAAGATAGTCGAAGCCGATGAGAGAGAGAAAGAAAAGCTTTCGAGGAGTTTCAAATTTTTGAATTTTGACCATCTTTTCTTTCTCTCTTCGCTGCCTTCAACACCTTTTTCAATTACCATTCCTCTTTTTATTTCCTTCTTTCCAATTTCATTTTATTTCTTATTCTCGCTTGAAATTTTCGAACTTCCAACATTTTAATCAATAATAATATATGTCTTAACTAATTGAGCTATACTGAATTTTTATCTCTGAAATTGGGTAGGAAAGCGAAAATTATTTGTATTTTAACAAATGCAAAAAATTTAAAAGAATTTAAATAATGAGCTATCCTTTTTGGTAAATTTTTTATGAAAAGAAATATATATATATATATGTTTAATTAAAGTTGTTTTTAGTGTTTATCATATATAATAAATAAGATATAAGAGTGGGTTTTTGTTTTTTCTTTTGGGTCTGTGTTCTTGGGGAATGGTAAAGGAAGGCTGAAGCAAACTGTGAAAAAGCAAAAATAAAGGCAAGAGGGGAAGAGTACTGATTCGATTCTCTTTGGGAGAAACGCTTCCATGCATATTTAACCCAACAACGTATTCTCTCTCTCTCTCTTTCCCTTTAATTTTTTTTTTTTAATTAATATAATTTACAACTTCCATAAATAATTACTATTTCTTTGTTTTTTTCTTTTCTTTTATTTTCTTTTTCTATTTAAGTACTTACGTGGGATGTACTTACCCAACCATTCCATGGGAAACAATATTTAGAGTAGTTAAGTAACGCTTTCCAAAAAAAAAAAAAGACGGCTAATGTATTTGATTATTTTTGCCTAAATATATAATTAATCCCTTAAAAAACTTTTTTTTCTATTTAGTCTATTTTAACATTTTTCAATTTAGTTCTTGAACACATGTTAGGGAGGAAAATCGAACTCACAACCTCTTGATTGGATGATATATACCAATTATCGCTGAGCTATACTCGCTTTTAGCATTTTTTTTTTAATACATTATATATAATACTTAATGAATTAGTATAAATTTATAGAATAAAAAAGGTCATCAAAATAATAAAACTCGAAATTTTTTACCAATTTCTTAAAAATTTGAGGGAGAAGTTAGAAACCCCCTCTTAAGATGATCTTTTTTGTTCTCTAAATTTTTGTCAATTTACTAAATACTATATCGTTATTTAACTTTATTACCAACCAATTTTAACATATACTAACAGCCGCGGATTAATTTGAAAAATATTAAAAAAAACTAAGTGAATAAGCTTTTAAATAATAATGACTAAATTGAAAAAAAATATATTTATGTTCAAATATTATAAACGGAACTAAAACATATTTTTAGTCCTACTTTTTAGTTGTTTTCTCGAAATTTAAAATTAAAACAAATTAAAATATAATTATTTGTTGCCTTTATGCATCTAATAAGTCAAAATGGACAAAATGAAGATTTTGTTGTGTTTTTAAAAAAATATATTTAAAGAAACAAGAAAGCACGATCCATTGTTTTCATTTTTCAAGTTTGTTTTTACCAATTTTGATAATGTTTTTAAAATTTGATAAACAAGAATTAATGAGTAGTTACCGGCCAATACATGTAATTTCTTTAAAAAAAAAAACAAAAAAAAAAACATAACCAAACAAAACCCCTTAAATTCTAATTTCCTAAAGCAACTATTATTTATTTGCCCATTTAAATTAAGAAGATAAACAGTAAATAACTTTGAGTAATGGATAATTATGCGATGAAGTACTAATTTCAGCTTTTAACTATTGAAGTTTATCATGTGGTGAATTTATAAGATGAATTCAAATTCAGGTATGGTTGAAAATTAAAATAGATGGGGTAAAAATATTTAAATTAAGTAGTTAAAAGTATTTGGTTGCATGCACGTGAGGTGGGCATGTGGCGTGGCGAAGTTGTATTATATAGGAATGGGAGTAAAACGTCATCACAATGATAAAAGTTGCCCCTTTTTTCTTTTACTTTTTAGTCCTCCAAAATCTTTTACATTATGCTCTCAAAGTCCCCAACTATTCATTCTTTCCTTTCTTTTCTTTTCACAGCTCTTAATCCCTCCCCTCGAAGAAAGACTTCATAATAATTATTAATATCCAGCTTTCAATTCTTTTTTTAAGCTTTTTAATTCAAGTATTTATAAGAACATATTGTTTTATTATATTGTTTGATAAAATCTCTGATTAAAAAACTTACTGTTATTCGATAAATAATGGTTTGTCATTGTTTTATGCAAATTGTTTGATATAGAATTTGTATAAATTGACAAGATTGTGCAGCTCCAAAATGGGCTGTGGATATTTACGATTGGGCCACAAAAATTTGAGTCTATAATTGCGTGGCTCATTTCGTTTTAAACCTCAGTAGCCCAACATACTACACTCGGCCCACTCGTGGCCTCATAAGTGACGGGTGGACTCCAAAAAGACATAATAACAAAGTAAAGTGAAAGAGAGAAATATATAGGGCTAAAAAAATCAATATTAATACTAATAAGAGAAGAATAATAAAGATTTTATAGTTGAACTCACACATCATAATAATAACAATAATAATAACAACAAAAACATGATTCTTCCTTTTACTGTGGAAAATGACCAAGCATGATTCTTCCAACCCCACGACGCTCGTGTAACATTATCATGCAGTACTCGTCCGACGCGCATTCCAATTGGGCTCCAATTTGGGCTTTTTGTTAAATTATTGGGCAGATTGATGCAGATGGAGGTTGTTTCATCTCAAATGGGCCAGCAGTAATCAATCCTCAGGCCCAAATGTAGCCAGTTGACTGTCCACGGATGAACTTCCCGCTCTCTTTTAAAAATCTGGCTCCGTTGGCCAATTCGCCTCACCCTCTCCGCTGGCCGGCTCCTTCTAATTGGAGATCAAAATTCTAAGGAAAAATTCGGCAGATATAACGCATAATTTATAATCAGTTTCAGTAGAGAGAGAATTTGTGTTAGGGTAAATTACAAAAGTTAACTTTCTCGATCATGGATTCGCCTAAAACTACTCAACTTACTTCCACATTAACCAACCTCTCCGCCATTGCAACTATTGCCATTTCTCCGTCGGACTCTCCTCCAGTTTGTATCATCCCCTGAATATTTTCGATTATAAGATTTCTCGTTTCGGTTCAGTAATTGGTTCAGTTTAATGTGAATTTATCAACATATCGTGCACGCACTTAATTCTTCTTTTGTTGTTTTAGCTTTCTTTAATGTAATAATTGTTCTGTTGATACTGAATTTATTGGCATATCATGTGTCGGGGTAATTATTTTTTGCCCTTTTGATTTGTCTATGATTTAATGATGATCTTCTTGGTGATTATGTTCTTTTCATTTTTTCTTTCTTTTCAGTTAATCTGTTGATTCTGAATTTTGTAAGCTATCCTGTGCAGGGCTGATTCTTTTTTTGGCTTTTGATTTGTATATAATAAATGATTTTCATGGTGGTTCTTTTTTTTTTCCCTTGTTGTGTGTGTAATGGTAGGTAATCTGTGTCATCAAATTTCTTTTTGATTTCGGTTTCAGGATTCTTTTTCGGACTTCGTTGATCACTTATTTCCAATAGAACCTAGCAAGTGTGATTCTGAAGTCCAAGGATTGGATTCTTTTGTCTTTTCTTCTCCACATTTGAATGTAAATGTTGAATCAAGTCTTCTGAAAAGGTTCTTGGCTGCTGATTCCTTCATTCTCTTTGATTCTATGAAGATAAATAGTGCAATTGATAAGTTGTTACCAATTTTTTTTTTGCAGGACTCGGTCATCTAATACAGAACTGGCTGCCGAATCACAGGAAGCTAATAATAAGATCTCTGAACAAACTGAGCTCTGCCCTTTCGACAACTTTTTGGCAGATTTTGAAGAGGTTTATATGTTAATTCTATTCATTCAGTAAACAAATGTTAAAGAGAACTTCAACAGATTAGGATAATGTAGATGTCATATTGAAGGTTGCAGGTTCGAGCATAATCCAAGTTTTATGTGAGAAAGCTGAACAAAATTTTGAAGAAAATTTTGCACCTGAAGTTTGTAGACCTCTCGAAATTGAAAACGAGCAGTCATCTATTGCATTCTATTGTACCGAGTCTGATTTGTCAACCTCACAGGCATTTAGGAAACAAGAAAATGAAGATTTATGTGCTCAGGTAACTACTTGTTGGTATCCCTTCATGCCAAAATGAAAATGAGATATAGTATTTCTAATGTCGAGAGATTATTGTGAATGATCCATATCTTCTGTGAATTGACCTTGAACCCTTGAAGATGCAGGATACATGTACTATTTATCAGGATGGCTTGGATTTTATGCCTCAATATTTGCAAGAGCGGTTATCCAATGCTAATTTACATGGAGCCTATGAATGCGATACCCAAGAAACACTCGATGGAGCTTTTCAGGTTTAATACTTCCTTCAGTTTCATAGACTTTATTTTAGATGACACATTTTTATTACATCAGAAAATCTAGTTAAATCCAGAATGTATAATTACTTATTTCCTTTTGTTAAGATAATTTCCCTGCAAGTTCGTATGTTATTCATTAATTACTCGTTAGGTTCACTTTCACTGTCCTAAAATCGATATGTTATGTTCCTTTCATGTTGGGAGCAATCGAGAGGAAACCAAAAAGATTTGATTCTGAAAATTTTGCTCTTTGAATATGTTTTCTACTACCCTCTTGATATAGAAAAATGATAAACAATATTAGCTTATTTTTGTGGCTCAATTCACAACATGACTATCTTTTTAGTTTTTGAAGTAATTGACTCTGCTTTTCTTTGTATATAAATTTTTTTAGAAAGACCTTAAATTCTTCAATATCTGAAGTTAAATTTAAAATGTAAAGTCTTTAGTAGTCATTCTTATTACTCAAAAGGAAAAAAAATGTATGTAGCAGTAATTACCATTCTCATCTGTTGTTTGTCATTTAGTCATTGTAAGGATCTTTTATGCACTGTTTTTGCTAATTACCATTCTTTTTTATACTTAAAATGTCATATTTTCTAATCATGAAACCAGAGTGAAGATGGCGTAAATAGTTTCACATAAAAATGTCCCCTCAGATTTAAGTAGATATGTTACATTACATAGATAAGGCATATGTCATGTTTATATATAGTCTATAAATGCAGTTCACATGCTATATATGGTATCATAATATGTTTACATGTCTGGGATTTTCAAGCCCGGTAAAATCTCATAACGATTTAACTAGTAATTTCTTTGATGACGAATGTTGTAACAGCCTCTATCAATTTCTCAACCCCAATCTAGTATGTGTCAACGTTACCTTCAGTCTAAAGAAGCTACTGCAAATGCTACTCAAAAAAATTTGCTCTCATCAAATTTTACAAGTAACGTTAAGGCAACATCACAGCATCCATCCTCGGTTGAGGATATAGAATTGTCTGTTTCGAACTTAGATTCAGCATTGAACACCAGGGTACCAGCCAAGTCATTACATTCCTTGCATACACTGCCGCATCCTGATTCTGGTGGCAATCCTCCCTTGGGAATTTCCAGGCCTTCAGGTATTGGGTTGCACCTAAATAGCGTCATCAGTGTTGCTATGAAGAATCATGGCTTGAAAAATGATACTACCTGCTCAAGAGATGTCTCATCTTCCACTGAAGATATGGAGGGGCATGAAAGCAAGTCCATCTCATCGACAAGTTCCATCACCTTGCAGTCCTGTCATGCTGTTAAATTTGAGAATTTTGAAACTCCATGCGAGACGAGAAATTTTGACTACGACCCATCTTTTAATCTTGAGAAGATTAATAATCTTCCTCACAAGAGGAAAAGGTAATTTATAAATTAATCTCCCACGGTTCAATTCTCTTGTTCTTTATTCTACTTTTCTCTAGGCTGCTAAGTGGATTACAATTTTACAGGAAGAAAAGTTCAGTCAGCAGTAGTGGCGATGATTCAAAACGTTGCAACTGTAAAAAATCAAAATGCCTGAAACTGTGAGTGTCTTTTTTTTATTATTATTATATTAAGAAAAATGAGGTCTGAACCTATTCCTATATTTCATTATTGTAAATGTTGATTCGTTTATTCGCAGGTATTGTGATTGTTTTGCCGCTGGGATCTATTGTCCTGAGTCTTGTTCTTGTGAAGGGTGCTTTAACAACCCTGAGAATGAACAAACTGTTGTTGAGATAAGGCATCAAATAGAATCTCGAGATCCACTTGCATTTGCTCCAAAGGTTATTGAGGACAGTAACGAGCTCACAGTAAATAATGTGGGTGGTCAATTTAATTTATTTCGATTGTTTAAGTACTCTTATATTGCTGTTCATGATTGATACTTCCACAGGAGAACGGAAGGCCATTGAACCCATCCTTGGCAAGACATAAAAAAGGGTGTAGTTGCAAGAAGTCCATGTGTCTTAAACAATACTGCGAATGCTATCAGGTTTACGACCCATTCCTATGTAGTTGTAAATATCACTATTTCATCTTCTGAAACATTCTAATAATGGATTATCTTTAAAGGCTAATGTTGGATGCACCATCAGATGTCGATGCGAGGATTGTAGAAATATCCATGGCAAGAAAGAAGGTTCAGTGTTCTATAATTCTTTCATTCTCCATTTCCTTGGGCATCATTTGCACTGTGATAAAGTTCTTTAGAACATGATCCACTGAACCGTATTTAAAGTGCTGCATTAATTTGAATATATTAATTGATTGGTCTTATTTCTTTCGCGTCTAATTCCTTGAAAAAAAAAAATTAAATCTCATACAGAACCGTGTGCGACTCCACCAGAAGTGGCATGTGATAGAGCCGATGTTGGAATATCTGAGGCCAAGTTGATTAATGATCGAGATACGGCAGCGTTTAGGAAAGACATTTCACATTCTGAATTCTATGATCAACAACACAACCTTGCATCGCAAACACCATTTCAATACTTAGAGTAAGCCTCTATTACTGTGGTGAATATTTATAGAAAGTCTTTTCTATCTTAATCATTTATAATTCGTTTTTCTCTCTACTTAGTCATGAAAATGATTCCTCAAAATCTCGGCTTGTGTCCAGAAGATGTCTCCCTTCACCAGAATTTGATGCTACAAGCTCGTCTTCTCCAAGTTGCACTGACTTGTTTGTAGAAACAAAGACAAACATATTTGATGTCGGTTCTTATCAGTGGCAACATATGAATTGTGATAATGGTGGAGCCTCTTCAACATCATCCATACAATCCAAGCCAAGGGGTTGGATAAACGTTTCGCGTATTGGCCAACTAGGTACGAGAGGCAGTTCCATGTCCTGGCTTAGTTCACCCGACACTCTTTCGATTCAGGCAAGTGAGACGCCTATTAAATATATCAATGAAAACTCTCCAAAGAATCAAACGTTGTCTCTTCATCGAGGTAGCGAAAACGAGGTTGGGAAAGAGAATTCTTCAAGCTGGTGAAGGGTCGTAGATATATACTGAAGTCAATGCCTCACTCCCCGCCCCTCACCGCACACAACAAATATAGAGCTACCGACAACTCGAGTGGAAGTGATTGTAATGACATTAACAGCAAAGTGATAAAGACAGAATGTCCATGGTGAGTCCAAGCCATCGGAGAGGGGAGCATTATAGACGTAATACACAGGAGGGTATGTTCAGTTTTTTCAGTTAATGTTTGCATTGGGTTGATTCATGAATTCTTTGATTAAACCGCTGTGACATCCATCCAACATTTCTTCGAAAAGATTAGTGATATGTAGATATTCAGGAACAGTGTTTATATTAAATTTAACATTGGAAAATTTCTCAGATTCGTATACCCCCAAACTTAGACTAAAAAACAAAGGAGAAAAAGGAAAACGTAGACATAACACTATCAGATTTGCTAAAGACCAGAAACCAGAAAGGCAAGGGCTTATTCTTTAGTAAAGAAGCAACCAAAATTAAAGAACTTAAAACTATGGCCATTCACACTGCGCCCCTACGCTCGACCATCTCTACCATTTTGTTACAAACCTAAGAATATTCCTCCTCGTTATCTCTGACGACTTCAATTGTCGACCAACCGTAAGCCATCAAGTCCCAAAATTGCTGTCAGCCAATTACAAACAACATCCATCTCTTCAGGAATGGTGTAATGCCCCAGCCTGCATTGTGCAAGATCCCACATTTTTTGTAACTTTTTATCAGAAATACAAAAAAGCAGCACAAGAAAGTTGATACTAACGTACCCGTGATAGGTTCTAAATGTTAGATTTCTAAATCCAGCTGAACTTAAAGTCTGTGCAGATCTCTCCCCATGCTTGAAAGCAACAACATCGTCACCTGTAACCGACAGCATGTAATATGAAGTTGATTCACATGGTAATTAGGGTACCTTGAACAAATTTAACTTGGCAATAGATTATTTCAACCGAGCGGCAGTTCAAACTTGACCTGCAAGGTACATAATAACTGCAAGGTACATTTTCGAGTAAACAACAAAAATTCCAGCAAGAGTTGAGCCATCAAAGTGTCGACATTGCTAAAGGTTTACGACTTCCATAAACCAAAGACTTGGAACACAAGTCAAATGTTTACTGGAATAGTGGTTATGCAGCCTGAAAGACGAGAAGCTAAAAATTTTGGTCTTCTACCATGTCCATAAACGGTCTAGGATTAAGGGAATCGTATGAAATTGCAAAAGATTATCAGTGCCTTTAACTGCAGAACTTTGGTCTTTGTCAGAGGGTTCATAAACTAGCAACGACAATGATGAGATTGAGAAGGATTGCTGACAAATCAGTGTGTGACCAAAAACAAATGGAGCGGAAAGCGGGGTATAGTGCTCAGTAGGCATCCATTATGGGTAATCCATCTTCACATAACGCCTCTTTTTCATCAGCGGCCTATGTATTGAGTCATAAAATGAATGGTCTTACTGGTTATGATAAACAGGGGAAGTTTATTCATGGCATTGTCTTCATTTTAGATCTTTCCAAGATGGTATAAAAAACCTGTGAACAAAAACAAGAATACAAGTACTGAACCATGACAGAGTAAAATGGGCAAAGCCGCAGCATGCCTTGCAGCTTCATGAGACACGCTGATCTGATTCCTCAAAGATCTACAACACAAAAGGAAAAAAAGGCTGATAAAAATGTGTAATACAAAACAGAGCACCTATATAGGCTTTGCAATGAACTATGCACCATTTGTGCCTCTTCATACTTTAAAACAACAAGAATCAAACCTTGAACAGGGAAGCCAGCCACTAAGCCCAACAACTGCACTTAGGTGAATGGGGTATAGGTTTCCATTTCCGTATTGCCCGAGAATCCGACACGTCGCAGAGTAAATAGCAGTTGCAGCACCCATACTGAAGCCTCCAATACCCAGTTTAACTTTAAATAATAGCAGAGTCACTTAAACTGGAGAAAGATGAAAACACCAACATAACTTCTTAACAAGGGAGAAAAATAATCATTGTTACAGAATGTCCTCCAATTTGCATAGATATCAGAAATAGAGTAAGAAAAAAAACAAATTTATTAGCCAAACACCAAGTATCAGCTACAAAAATGATTTGAGAAGGTAGATGAAATCTCTATCTGTACCCAAAAAAATACAATGATCCCTAACTACTAACCAGTATTAGAGATTCATATTTGAACTTTTTCAAAACCAGATCCTAAATCTATCAATTACTTGGGTTTGGAATTGAGAAACTACCGCTGAGTCCTTGACACCACAATATTGGGTAATCTAATTGGCCCAAAGGAGTTCCCTAGCCATGATCAAGTTCAAAATTAATGACTATTATTTTTTTTCCGTGAGTGTCTCTAGCAAGCTTATTGCATCTCAACTAATCAAATAATCAACTAATCTTTAGGACAACTGTTTGACCTTCAACAATTGGTTATCACATCATTCATATAATTTCAATATCCTAAATAGGTAGCCACATGGGGTTTTAACCCATTCTCCAAAAGTCGTTTTACATTTTTTTCACGATCACTACTAGGTCAACTCACACCTCACAGTGGTTAAACTAATAACTCTTATTAAAGTAATGCTAGAATAGATGAATATAAGTTAACTAACGAAAACACAGTTCACTGACTGAAGAGGAAAATGATACAATGGGGACGAAGATATTGATATTAATTAGCCACAAAAATCTTAAATGGCAAACACTTTATGAATAGTTAAAAATCTTTTGAAGAAGGTACTTACTATCAGCCGGTTCTGTAGACAAAAGATTCGCCACATGCGATGCTGCAGCATCCAAGCCTTCTAAATCATCAGGAGAATCTTCTGAAATATCTCCCACATCAAACCCTGATACGAAACAGTGGAGGTCCTCATAACACTAAATTTGAGTTGAACCAATTCAAGAAAAAAAATTGTTTTTTCATTCACGTTAGAAACTAAGGTGATAACTGACTCACAGTTTTAATAAATCTAAGTTTATTAAACCCAGGTTGAAAAGTGTACATTTGTGCATTCTATTTGTGAATTGTACACAAAGAATATATTATAATAATCTAGATTTGTGCAACTGGTGTTTGGTAGTTGGTAGGTGGTTTATTAATTTGTATACATTAATATTATTATATTGTATATAAGGTGATTTTCATAAATTGGAGTTATATGACATGGCTTTATGTAGTATGAAAGATTAACAAACTCATAGCTTGGGTTAAACAAATCCACTTACCAAATATAGGAACAACTATTAACCTTGGGTTAACAAGTCTTGAGCCATGAGCCAAATTACCCCCTAACTAGGTTATGTCAAAGTCAAGGCTTTTTTATACCAGATCAATAATAAGAGATTCCAAGATGAATATCTTACATGCAGTGCAAGGAAATCCACCAAATAATGCTACAGGACGAGTAGGAGCTGTAGGACAAATCCATTTAATCTGCAACATAATTCGTAATTTATTTTGTTAATTGATTATATTAATCAACACACACAACTTTATGGAATCAAGGTTTGAACATAGTGAAAACTAGGATTTAGATTTTCTTTTGAAATAAAGGGTATTAGGTCCATGTACAAGTAGCCTTACATTTGGAAGAGGAAGAGTTTCCAAGAGCTGAGACCAACTGAAAAAATTAAATAAATAAATAATAAATTAGATGTCCTCGTTACGCCGCAATTCCAATCATTCCAACTAGGTACATATGCTTATGCAACCAGGCTTTCTAAAATTCAATAACACAATATTGAAAGGACTTGTCTAGTTTGCCAATTATGATGACAGATTATCGAAACAGTCTCGAGTCACAAACATTGAAACTGGGACCACACTCTTGTTGGTTACCCGATAATGAAGAAACCAGACCACGCCTCCTTTAATGATGTAAATGTCCAATATCAGTTAGGCTTATAGTAAAAATCATTATTATATATTGATTTTGGTTATTTCTAATTCTCAAGGACAGAAAACATGATGTGGTCCCCATTCATCCGTTTGTCATATAGAGGCAACACCTCAAATTCAAATATAGCTTAGAATCAAAGACATGACATAAAAATGCCAACTAGCCATATTTTTTTTAAGTTATGTACCATTACCTTCCCCATAAAATAAAAATACAAAAAAAAAAATCAGAATAAGAATCTCCAGTAAAGGCATATTGAATTTTTCAAACTTTCCAAATATGAACATATACAAGAAGATAGGACAAGACACTGACATTCTCTCACTCAGCCACTTCTTTCTTTTGGGCATGGAAGACAAAAAGAAGACTGCTGCTCAGATAATAACCCACTAGTTAGAATGGAAAATTTCTAACTCACATCTTGTATGCCTAAGAGTTCAAAATGAGTGTTTTGCACTCAACCAGTACCCCAACATTTCTTGTTAACCTCAGTCAAAGTAAGTCAACTAGAAGTAGCAAAATAACTCTAATAAGCTGGCCAAACAGGGAGGAGAATGAAGAAGAGAAGCCATTAGTACCTTGAGCCCTTATCACCAAGGCCATGTAACCAAACAATAGTAGCCTGATGCTTCCTTTAGGCCTGACCACATGGGTCCTCCCAACTCAAGGGTCATCCTGCCAGTTACTACCTGACATAATGGAGCAAAAAGTTGAGGAAAAAACCCAGATGCATAAATGAAAGATACTAGTCATATGCAGTTTATGGGCAGTAGACCCCAGAAAAAGGATATAGGAACAGAAAGAAAATGAACTAACCAGAACCCACAGTAGAGCTGTTATAGCTCATTGTTTTCCACAAAAATGTTGGAAGCAACAACAAATTAGTTCCTGAAAATTGCAATGAAGAGTTTTAGAATTGACCAACCGTATTTATATGCAGTTGGGAGGGCGAAAATGGAACTAAAAACCATGGAAATTTACGTTAAGCTACCACTGTTGATAACACAGGCCATTAAACAGCCTCCAAAGTCCTAAAATATTAAAAGTGAAAGGGCATCTCAAAAAAGGAGAGATAAAAGGGGGGTAGGGGAAGATAAAGGCAAGAAATCTTTATGGGCAAAGAAAGAATCCCAGCAGATTAAAGCATCGATGCAGAAAACGAGCTGCAGACAGAGCCCCCCCTCCCTCAGTTTATAATGCAGAGAAGGAGCAAGAAAAAGAGGGATGGCGAGGGCAAAGAGAGCGAGAGGAAAAGAATCTATGCCCGTGAACACAGGACAAGAGTAAAGCATTTCAACTACAGCAACACAAGAATATAACAACTAATGGAAAAGAAAAAGAAATGAACTTTTTCTAGAATGAAAAGACACTCATATCAAATTACAAACCCAAAAGTTGAATGTTCAGCCAAGCATTGATGACGGCAAGAACTCGTAGGAAGAAAGAAAGAAAGATCTGGAGGATTGTTAAAATTTGTTTAAATATGAACGAGAGGAACAGAAAGTGGTGGGGTTTTAAGGTTTTTTATACCAAAAATTGAAGTGCAAGTGTGTAACAAACAAAAAGCATATGGGCTTTTGCAATTTCCCGCTTTTGTAACCTCTTTTTTCTCCGCTTTCTTCAATGTCCTCTCAATCCCTCACTTTTTTCTTTTTCTTTTCTTTTCTTGTTGTTTTGTTCATATTTACTCGAAACGCCGAAGGAAGCAAAGTGGCCCAGAAAAGTCCAGAAACAACGGCCTCTCTTACAAATGGGATTCCTCCTTCATGTGAAATTACCTATTTGCACTCTTTACTTTCTTACCGTTGATTCGGTTAAAAATCTCAATTTTATAGAAATAAATATGGATGTAGAAGTTTATTCTTAAAAATTATAAAATAAAAATAATGATAATAAATAAACGTTTCAGGGAAAAAAATATGTCTTTTACCTTTATTGTAAATGTGATGATTTACCGCGTAAAAAATGATACTTATTATATCAAAAAATAGTTCAATTATAAATTTAATAATAGGTTCACGTCAAAAAAAGAAAAAGAAATAATAATAATAGGAATTCGAACTTCTAATTTGTTATTCAATTGAGTTATGTTCATATTGACTTCAATACTGTGTTTCATTACATTAAATTTTTTACTGTTTATTTAAATTTTCAATCATATTTTCATTTAATATACTCTATAAACATTATTAGAGGAATGTTGACCATTAAATATGTTTGGATGAGTTGAATGATGCGGCGGACAATGAAACTATTTATTTAGATCAATAAGATATGGAGGATTAAACTTTCCAACTTAAAAGTAAATAATATCTTAATTAATTGAGTTGTCTTCTGATAACAATAGAACAAATTAATAAGCATCTCATGCTAATAAATATGAATCTAGTCACTATGATGTGATTGAAATTTTTCTAATTTAAGAATTTGAAGAGTTACTAATTTAACACAAAATTAACTATTAAGTCTCATACCAAGTTCCAACATGTTTGGAATGTAAAGTCCTTTTTTAAGGGAATTAAATCTTCGTAAAAGTTTCTTTGATATCTTTCCTTTTAGAGTTCTTTTTATGCAATAATTCAAAGATATGTGATTTTTTTTTTCGCTGTCGAGTCAACAATATGTATGGCTAGAAAATTGAACCTATAATTTTTGGTTCAGTATATATATTTGATCAATTGAATTATTATTGTGTTTAACTTCAAAATATGTCTTTTTATTCAAAACTCGGTCAAATTATTATTTTCTTTAAAAGGTTAAAGGAGGTTTGATCATCTATTTTCTTTCAATAAAATGCTTTTTAAATATATAATATATGCATAAGGTGAGTTCAGAAATGACACAACTTAAGTAGATTTTGTTTCTATATATATACACACACATATACACATATAAGAGTTGATATCTATAATCATATTTATATATATATTATATTAGGGCGGTTCAACTGTTAATTTATTTTAATTTGGTATTAACTTCTAAACTGTTTGATTTAGTGTCTAATCATTAATAAATAACTATTTTAGTTTTTGTCATAATTTAAAACTCGATATCCTCCTTATATCCATCCCAACCAGCTAGTCTAGTTAGGTAGCTTTAATACGCATGCTCACACCATCAAAACGTTAATATACGTATGTTAGATTATCATCATATCAATATTAAGCAATTCACGTAAAACAATGTAAAAAGCTAAGATAGTCATTTCTTAAAAGTTTGTGGATTAAAATGGATATCTCAAAAAATTTGAAATCAAATAAAATAAACTTGAAATGTTATAATCAAGATGGACTTAAATCTCGAGAACAAAACTGTTGATTATTTATCTATATTTTAATAGTAATTTTGAAAAAAAAACGACAACATTTATTATGTAAATTACAACATTTGAACTATGGCATCTAAAAACTATTAAAATTTGACGATTATTTATTTTACAAGAAACATTATTTTACCTATCTGACTTCTCTCCCCTTATTTATCAAAAATGTAACCGCAGTTTATAAAAAATCTCCGCTAGTCCGAAAGTTAGTATTGTTCATAAAGAAAATGAGTTTTTTTTTTAATTTTATTATTATACAGACAAAAGTTTTTCCTTTTAAGATTAAAATGAGTACTTTAATAAAGAATTTTGATGTTGATTTATGTAACATGCAACGATAAAAAACTGCTTTAGTTTTTAGACTTTAAGAAAAGAGACGAATTTGTTCACACTCTAACTTAAATAGTCAAATTATTCTATCCAAAATTTATATTATACCACAATTTCTTAACAAACTAGCTTGAAGTGTCCAACTTTTGTCTCATAAATATATTTTACCATCCATTTAAGGCATTAATGAATTATTGATCAAGTTTTCATTTTAATTTGATGTTTAAAATTATAAAATTTATATGTTTTAGGAATGTGTAGGCTTTGTTTTAAAAAATAGATAATCTGAACGGAAATTTAGTGATACTTTCTCTGAAGAAGGAATTCATGAGTGCATCTTCGTTTTGGAATTCGATTATGTGTTGGGCCACAAAAAAAAAAATCAGTTTAATAAACTTTTTTTTTTCAGAAAGGAGGAAACTGTCACATTATCGTAACACGTGTCGTTCCTCAATGCTCAAATAAAATGCTTCGCAAATTTTAATGTGGCCATTTGATTGTGTTTATGGCTGTTTTTGAGAAATATAAGAATATAATTGATAGAATATTTCAAAAAGTATCATTTAAAATGTTAATACTTTTAAAAATAATACTAAGTATATAGTCTAATAAAAAAGAGACAGTAGCTTCATTATTATCTCTCACAATGCACTGCCACTCATGCTAAATTATAGGAAAATATTTTAAACATACAAGGTTGTTCTAACCTCGTTGAAAGTTCAAATTTGACCCTCGATTAAGGATCTCTGTAAAAATACTTGAGAAAAGTTAAAAATTTGAGGGTAAAAAAAACACATTAGCATCATTTATTTGATTTCAATTTTGTCTCTAATCTATATGCTTAGTTTTAGGTTTGTCCATAATATTTTAAAATTTTCCATTATAATAAAAATTCAAGTTTAAATTAAAAGATTGGTAGGCCAAGTATAACTATAAGTACATTAGATTCCAAGTCTGCTATTGGACTTGGTTATCAACCTAAAAATTTTTCAATTCTTTCTTCCTTTCTTCCAACTATTTCTTCTTTTCCGCTGTCCCCATAAGGCAGAGCTACGCCAATAATGGAGACTGTGCTAATCAATGGCGATTTTCCAATAGCTAAATATTCCGTTGTTGAAGTTGAAGAACATAAACTTGAGAAGTATATTGAGTATATAAAGTCTTCATCTAGATGACCTCTTCAATAGCTTGCATGTCAGAAATAATAACATTTGAATTCAATATTCTTCTGTGTGCACTATGCATATGTAGGGGAACCAAACCAATTCATCCAAAAGTGTTGTTGGTTAAATTCTACTTGGATGACGATATTGTAGAGGAAGTTTCGACCACAAGTCTAATCCTTATTACTTTTCAATATTCAATAGGAAAACTAAAGCGAAAAATGAAAAACATAACATTATTTGCATATATAACCTCTTTTTCTTAACAAAAAAATTATCGAAGATAAATGACTTAAATCAACAAAGAATTAAAAGACTTCAACTTCAATCGTCACACAAAGAAGATTATTCTATCAAATTGAGATATGGACATAAGATGCACATTTATTTTATAATATAGGTTCAATTTCTTCTACTACCAAAGATGCAACACGTATGAACTTTGAAAGAAAGCTACCCCCACCCCATCAATCACACTTCTGAAACCCCCAAGATAAAGGAAGGAAAAAAAAAATTGGTCAATTATAGAATGAAAG